>NC_090654.1:146627676-146729582 GCF_040937935.1 Hyperolius riggenbachi
CGGTACGGCCCTACTTGTGGATACGCCGGACGGGTGAGATATCACTATACAAGTTCTTGGTAACAAGACTGTTTCTGTAACCAAGTTGTCATCTGCCACTGTCGTCTCTGCATTCTTGCTTCTATGCATGAATTAACTCTGAGCATACGTCTCCATAGACAGGAGAATAATCTGCACCTTATGCCTGCTTTTGCTAACCACTGCTCACTAAACTGTTCAGCAATACACTAACTGCTTGCAAGATAAACAGACTTCCAATTTGATTGTGAGGCCGGCTGTATATATGTGCTGAGTGTGGTGGTTGGATGTGTGGTGGGATGGCCATCTCCTCATGTTTTTAATTTTTTATATGCTAGTGTTATAATGTTTCAATAAATTTTGTAGATTTTTCCACTATACTTGTTTTTGACCTCAGTATATTGGGATCACCTGTAGTTTAAATACCTCTCCAAACTTGCGAGATTACATTTAATATGAGGTTACCATGATCAGCAATTGTAGTGATTTAAATGATTACTACTTGCACTCTATTGCTCTCATATGGTATTTGTTCACTGTTATTTCTCAGTTGGCGGTTCTGAACCCGGGTTCATACAGTTTTGGGGTGCTCATTATTTGAACACCCCCAACTGATTCATTATTTATATTATCAGCATAATATATGTATATGATTGCTATTACCATTATAGTTGCTCATTATGGTTAGAATCTATTATTGCATAGATGGAGGGTTGTGGTACGGTTTTTAAATGTTTTTATTTTTGTCTATATTGGAATGAATTATATTGAATAAAAATGTTACAGATGCCTTATACCTTAATACAGTGTGGTGCTGTTTTAATGAGCTAAACTTTTTTGTTGATACTGTTTATACCAGCTCTAGCACACACTGTGGTAAGAGTGCAATGTTTCCTCTAGACAATTCTACATAAATGATCTATATCTTTTTTTTTTCACCACAAGTTAAGCTTTTTGTGAGCGATACTTGTTTTCAGAAATTACTTCATTTTCTACGCATTTTATAGTGAAAAACAAGGAAAAAAAATACACAAAGTCTACAATTCTACCCCCTATAGTTTTAAAATACACAATATTACTATAGATACTTTTAACACATTTTATTTGCCCATTTGTCCTGGTTATCACAACATATAAATTATGTCTCTAGTACTAAGTATGGTGACAATATATTGTTTGGAAATAAAGGTGTATTTTTTCTATGTTGTGTTTTTTGTTTTCTCATTGTACACTACCAATGATTAAAAGCCCTTATTTGCATAATTACCAGTAATACATCCTCATGGTATACATATTTAAAAAGCCGAGTCCCTAAGGTAAGTATTTATGTATTTATGCAGTTTTGCTGAAATTGCACCATAACTCTGAAAATTGCATTTTTAACAATTTTTTTCAGTTTGGCAATAGGAAAAATTCACACGACATAGGCCTCAATCCTAAAACACACCAAAATATATTCTACAGCTTGTCACGGTTACACAAACATATACATAATCACATAGCTTTTGGGGCACACTGTTAACCACAAGTAGCGCCAACTGATTTTTCAAGGACATTTTTTTCAACAAATTTAACATTGTCATTCTTTCTTAGAAAAGCCACTGGAGTGTCAGAACATTCAATACATGTCATAAATGTTACCATTCTGAAAACTAGACACCCAGGCCTACTCAGATATACATATTTGATAACATTGGGCCTTATGCAGTTTTGCTGAAATTGCACCATAACTTTGAAAATGGCATTTTTAACAATTTTTCATCAGTTTGGCAATAGGAAAAATTCACATGACATAGGCCTCAATCCTGAAACACAGCAAAATCTATTCTACAACTTGTCAAAGTTAAAATGATTAAACATATGCGTCATTAAGTAACAAACTGTTGGTGCAGCAATCCATTATACCTAAGGTGCACTATTTTATTGCACTCAATGCTAAAGTGACATTGTTTTTTTTGCATAGTCTCAGGAGAGATAGAAATCAGAAAATGACCACAAATGTCACCATAATTGAAGGCTAACTACCAGGGCTATTCAAAAGTGGATTTTTTGTAAGCTGCCTGCTCATGGAGTGTTCCTGAAACTTTCCCAAGTGTCATTATAATTTGAAAAAGACATTAAGTTGGATTGAGTTTGTCCCTAGTCCACGCTTTAACCACTTAAGGACTGCAGTCATAAAACCCCTTAAAGTGAACCTCTGGACTAAAAATCTGCTCAGCAGAACTCAAAAGGCTTGGCGTTTCTTTAACAGTTTCACAGCATCAGAACTTTGTTTTTCTTGACAAAGCCTCATTTTTAGCTGCATTTTTAGCTAAGCTCCACCCATCAAATAAAACCGCTCCGGGCTTTTTTTCCCTGCTGCTGTGCAAAGCATGATGGGATTGCCTATGTTGTTGTTCACGTTGCCTAGCAACTGTAACGATTGTGGAACTTTCTCCGTGATCAGCGCACAACGCGTGCGCTGATACGGTGGAAATCCTCCACAAGCGTATAATTGCAGGAAACCAGCAAAAGGTGATACGCACCCGTAGAGGGAAATTCCTGTCGGCAGATGGCACTGGGGAGTGCAGAGGAACCAATCCTCTGTACCTCCACAAATGCCAGACAGGAACTGTACGAAGCGCAGAACGCAATCACAAGAGAAGCGATTGCGAATGAGAACGAGCAAAGGGACAGGTTGTATGTGTGTGCGCCAACCTAGTCGCCACCCCGCAACAGCGCACACACAACAGCAGATACGAAACAGAAACGCAACCGCAAGAAAGGCGATTGCCAGAAGCGACACAAGGCAGATCAGAACAGAATACGAGGATAGCAAAGGCACAGCAAATCATACAACGAGAAGATAAAGAAAACAACAAACGCTAACTGAACGCGAATACCGCACTCATTCGCAACAGTGCACGCGTTCGTGCGCGGTCCCCGCCTGATAAGCACAACAGGGACAAGCACGCCTAACTAACCAACACAAGACAGACACCACACAACCGCGCTTGCTACACGGTTGCCTTACCGCAGGCACCAGCAAGCGCACGCAAACAGACAGACAACGAGAATCGATCAAACAGGAACCACTGCTCTTACCGTCAGAGCCAGTGCGGACCAGGTATCAGAAAGATCCACTGCTCTTGCTGTCAGAGCAGTGTGATCCAAGCACACGACAGACAGAAGGAGTAACCAGCAGCGACCGCAGCCGAGGTTAGCTCCAAGATCCAGACCAGAGGAATCCACTGCCACTAACGCTAGGGCAAGTGCGATTCAGACAGACAGAGCAGAAGGATCCACAGCACTAGCGAAAGTGGCTAGCGCGATCCAGGAAGACAGAACAGAAGGATCCACAGCACTAGCGCAGGATGCTAGTGCGATCCAGGTACAGAGTAGCAGAACAGAAGGATCCACAGCACTAGCGCAGGATGCTAGTGCGATCCAGGTACAGAGTAGCAGAACAGAAGGATCCACAGCACTAGCGCAGGATGCTAGTGCGATCCAGGTACAGAGTAGCAGAACAGAAGGATCCACAGCACTAGCAAAAAGAGACTAGTACGATCCAGGGAGGCAGAACAGAAGAGATAGCTGGTAGCAACCGCTGCACCAGCTATACTCCAAGAACAGAGATCAGAACGATTTCCTGTCGACCACCGCTGGGACAGGACAATCGCAACAGACAAACAAAACAGATGAACAATCCTAACTGCACTAGGGAACCTGCCTAGCACAGTTTCCAGGAATGACTCTAAGCTGATCTTCAAACAAAGAGCAAGGCTGACACTCCTCCAGGAGTGTTTCACAGGAAGGAATCCTTATGACCAGCCAAGCATTGTGGGAAACACATAGTACTTATAGTACACACCTCCAATGAATGTGGCCAGGCAATTTGCATGACAACGTATGCAAATTCCTCAGCAAGCACAAGCTGCAAAACTGACAGAAGGTCTCCTTTCCAGAGTCCTGCAGCATGCAAACCTAAACAATGGTCAAAAAGCTGCCTGCCTGCACAGGCAGCTAAGCAGATCATTACAGTACCCCCCCCCCCCCCCCCCCCCCCTCCAGGGTCAAATTCCAGACGACCCTTAAAACTGCTATTAGCAAAAGACTCCAACCGAAAACTCATGAAAGTCGGGACAGCCCGACAAGGTCCAATTCCAGAGTCAGTCCACCCGAAACCGACCTCATCGGAAACAGAAGCCACCGAAACATGGCCATCAGCACTACAAGTCTCAGCGTAACACCCATCAGGACTGTGGATACCAGAGAAGAAGCCATCAACACCCTCCAGACAATACCCACCACCTTCCAAGGAGCGTCCGAAAATACCAAATCTGCCACAAAACCTGTTTGAAGTGTCTCTTTCGAAACAAAAGCCGCAGTTGATCGTATTCAGGGTACCAAGCAAAACTTCTCTCTGAATCTCCCAGAACGCCTTGAAGCTCCGCAGAGATTCCAAGAAACTAGAACGCTCACCAGGCTCACATGGAGAGCTACCAAGCACCCCCATGGAACCAGATTCAGAATTAGCAGGACACCCATCAAAATCAGGACTTTCAGGGACCACTTCTGGGCATGCAAGCAGGCAGGCTAAATCAGAACATGTCTCCACCGAGGAAGCATCTGAGTACGCTGGAAACCGAGGCACACTTGGGCTTTCTGGGTCACAGAGCACACTGGGGTATACCAGCACAGGAGAAACCTCAGGACATGTCGGGGAACTGCCAACCTCAGAGTCCGGCACAACCAGACCAAAACCAGGACTGGGCAGAAAATCATCACGAGTAGAGGTCACAGGTACTGGTATTTCAAAAGAAGACTCCGTCTCAGGCTTACAGATCTCAATGACTGTAATGGTATCTGACAGAAATTCATCATTGACTACACAAGACTGAAGCTCCACCAGAGCTGAAAAGGTAGCCAGCAAGGCAGCAATGCCTACGGAAGAGGGCAACACCTCAGAAGGACTTGGGGGGGCAGGAGACATCTCCTACAAGTTCTGCACCCTTTGGGAGGAACTCGGAGACCTCCAGAACATCAAACAAGACCTCAGGAACATCATTTTCCAAGTTTTCTAAGAAGGATTCTGAACTATCCATGTTACAGGGCTGAACATTAAATACCTCCTGCAGGCAGGGCAGATGTCCCAGGAATGGTTCCACCATAACCTGAGACTGAACTTCATCATAATTAGCGGGATGTACAGGAATATTTACTGGAACACACACTGACTCCCTAACTTCATTCTCACTGTACCCAGAATTCTGTGCGGCAGTCAAACTAGCTTGTAACTCCAAAACTGCAGAAAAAAGGGTGAGTATAGTGGCAATACCTAGACGAGCCTCTAGGGACACTGCAGGGGATTCTAAGCAAGGCCACATTGACTCATCCAAAGTACAGGGTGCAGAATCAGCACTTCTCTCAGAGCAAGAAAGGGGCTCACAAACGTCAGTGTGAAAGGAAAACATGTTTTCATTCATGGTACAGGGCAGGTTCAGAGAAAGCGTCTCTGAACAAGGCAAAGAAGGTTCAGCATCAGATTCGCAAAACCGAAGCGCTGTCTCACTCTTAGATTCGGCTAACAATGTCGAATCCGAGGAATCAGAACGCAAAACCTGCGAATCAAAAATCACTTTAGGTTGTGAAACTGATGCTTCCATAGCGCAAACCTCCGCGATCTGCGGAGCAGACTGCAAGGCATCTAGGACCGAAACACTGGAGCTACTGTCACCAGGCAACGGGCCCCTACAGGTGTGAACAGGGTGAGACAGAGACTCATTTGCAGAAGAAATAGCGACATCAACAGGATAAACTTTATTAGGCATATTAATTTTACTTTTGACGCTGCATAGTCGAGAAATTTTCCCCATAGCAGGGTCACAGACAGAAGATCTCAAAGATCTGTTTCTAAATGAAAAAGGATCCCACACATCCTTGAGGAAACCGGCAGACTCGCGCCGATCACAATCTGCAGGAACATCCAAGAAACAGGCATCAAATCGCACAGATTCAGGGCTGGTGCACACCGAGCGGCTTTTTGGGCGTTTTCAGATCCGCTTGCGGCTGCGGATCTGCTTGGTCAATGTATCTCAATGGGGTGGTGCACACCAGAGCGGCAGGCGTTTTGCAGAAACGAAAAATGCCTGGGTGAGGCATTTTTTGGATTTCGGATGCGTTTCTGCCTCAATGTTAAGTATAGGAAAAACGCAAACCGCTCTGAAAAACGCCTGTTCAGAGCGGTTTTGCAGGCGTTTTTGTTACAGAAGCTGTTCAGTAACAGCTTTACTGTAACAATATATGAAATCTACTATACTGAAAACCGCAGCAGCAATCCGCAAAACGCTAGCAAAACGCCTCATAAAAATAAAAAAAAGCGTTTAAAAATCTGCTAGCATTTTGCGGATCTGCTAGCGGGTTTGGGTGTGCACCAGCCCTCAAACTGCACACTGTCAGGAGAGAATCCTTCAGGATTCGCACAGGAATCAACCACAGCGGCACACTCATTCATTTCAGATTGCACAAAGTCAAGACTCTCATGCTTTACCCCTGAAAGGCAGGAACAATCATCCGACAACTATGTCTCTTTATTGGAATCAATTGGTTGGTGTGTGTGCAACTCATCCAAAATAGTCTGCCACACATAAATCACCAGATCCACATCACCCACGTCACATTCATCGGAATCAATCAAAAGGTACATAGAATCGAGACAATCATTCAAGACATCCTCGCTTTTTGCGATGTAAAGATCGCAAAAGGCTTTCCAATCAAAATCGAATTCCTCCAGCAAGGCCCCAACATCCCAGGAAGCAAATGGGGGTTCGAACAGGCCAGTATCCAGATAATCTCCATATAGGTGGAGTTCAGGAACAAGAACAGATTTTTAAACTGCTCCAATATAGTGTGCGATCCTACCTATAGCAGGATCCACATAAGCTTTGGATTGGGGCAAAAAACCTGGAAACTGATCAGCAGATGCATACTCAACAAAATCGTACAAATCGGAAATTCCGTCTACACTGGGGTTTTGGGTTGGGCTGGTCATACTGTAACGATTGTGGAACTTTCTCCGTGATCAGCACACAACGCGTGCGCTGATACGGCAGAAATCCTCCACAAGCGTATAATTGCAGGAACCCAGCAAAAGGTGATACGCACCCGTAGAGGGAAATTCCTGTCGGCAGATGGCGCTGGGGAGTGCAGAGGAACCAATCCTCTGTACTTCCACAAATGCCAGACAGGAATTGTACGAAGCGCAGAATGCAATCGCAAGAGAAGCGATTGCGAATGAGAACGGGCAAAGGGACAGGTTGTATGTGTGTGCGCCAACCTAGTCGCCAACCCGCGACAGCGCACACACAACAGCAGATACGAAACAGAAACGCAACCGCAAGAAAGGCAATTGCCAGAAGCGACACAAGGCAGATCAGAACAGAATACGAGGATAGCAAAGGCACAGCAAATCATACAACGAGAAGATAAAGAAAACAACAAACGATAACTGAACACGAACACCGCACTCATTCGCAACAGTGCACGCGTTCGTGCGCGGTCCCCGCGTGATAAGCACAACAGGGACAAGCACGCCTAACTAACCAAGACAAGACAGACACCACACAACCGCGCTTGCTACACGGTTGCCTTACCGCAGGCACCAGCAAGCGCACGCAAACAGACAGACAACGAGAATCGATCAAACAGGAACCACTGCTCTTACCGTCAGAGCCAGTGCGGACCAGGTATTAAAAAGATCCACTGCTCTTGCTGTCAGAGCAGTGTGATCCAAGCACACGACAGACAGAAGGAGTAACCAGCAGCGACCGCAGCCGAGGTTAGCTCCAAGATCCAGACCAGAGGAATCCACTGCCACTAACACTAGGGCAAGTGCGATTCAGACAGACAGACAGAAGGATCCACAGCACTAGCGAAAGTGGCTAGCGCGATCCAGGAAGACAGAACAGAAGGATCCACAGCACTAGCGCAGGATGCTAGTGCGATCCAGGTACAGAGTAGCAGAACAGAAGGATCCACCGCACTAGCGCAGGATGCTAGTGCGATCCAGGTACAGAGTAGCAGAACAGAAGGATCCACAGCACTAGCGCAGGATGCTAGTGCGATCCAGGTACAGAGTAGCAGAACAGAAGGATCCACAGCACTAGCGAAAAGAGACAAGTACGATCCAGGGAGGCAGAACAGAAGAGATAGCTGGTAGCAACCGCTGCACCAGCTATATTCCAAGAACAGAGATCAGAACGATTTCCTGTCGACCACCGCTGGGACAGGACAATCGCAATAGACAAACAAAACAGATAAACAATCCTAACTGCACTAGGGAACCTGCCTAGCACAGTTTCCAGGAATTACTCTAAGCTGATCTTCAAACAGAGCAAGGCTGACACTCCTCCAGGAGTGTTTCACAGGAAGGAATCCTTATGACCAGCCAAGCATTGTGGGAAACACATAGTACTTATAGTACACACCTCCAATGAATGTGGCCAGGCAATTTGCATGACAACGTATGCAAATTCCTCAGCAAACACAAGCTGCAAAACCGACAGAAGGTCTCCTTTCCAGAGTCCTGCAGCATGCAAACCTAAACAATGGTCAAAAAGCTGCCTGCCTGCACAGGCAGCTGAGCAGATCATTACAGCAACTAGGAGGGGTGACCAGCACACAGGACAGTTGGAACTGTGTCTCATGCTCCGTCACCTCTTTTCAACCAAAAAAATGTCTGCCCCCATGAAAGCAAACATTTTCCTGTTCTTTTAAAACAGGGTGGGTAAGAGATTATATTACCTATCTATTTTAATTAACATAACTAATGTAACTTAATGACAGTATGTTTGTTTAGGCTGAAGTTCCTCTTTAAGGACCAGACACTTTTTTTCCATTCAGACCACTGCAGCTTTAACGGTTTATTGCTCGGTCATACAACCTACCATCTAAATGAATTTTACCTCCTTTTCTTGTCCCTAATACAGCTTTCTTTTGGTGCTATTTGATTGCTGCTGTGACTTTTAGTTTTTATTATAGTCATCAAAAAAGACATGAATTTTGTCAAAAAAAACATGATTTTTTCAACTTTCTGTGCTGACATTTTTCAAATAAAGTAAAATTTCTATATACATTTTTGTCCAAATTTATTGTGCTACTTGTCTTTGATTAAAAAAAATTCAATAAGTGTATATTTATTGGTTTGGGTAAAAGTTATAGCGTTTACAAACTATGGTGCAAAAAGTGAATTTTCCCATTTTGAAGCATCTCTGACTTTTCTGAGCACCTGTCAGGTTTCATGAGGTGCTAGAATTCCAGGATAGTATAAATACCCCCAAAATGACCCCATTTTGGAAAGAAGACATCCCAAAGTATTTACTAAGAGGCATGGTGAGTTAATAGAAGATTTTATTTTTTGTCACAAGTTAGCGGAAAATGACACTTTGAGACAAAAAAAAAAGTTTCCATTTCTGCTAACTTGTGATAAAAAAAAAAATAAAATCTGCCACGGACTCACCATGCCCCTCTCTGAATACTTTGGGTTGTCTACTTTCCAAAATGGGGTCATTTGTGGGGTGTGTTTACTGTCCTGGCATTTTGGGGGGTGCTAAATTGTAAGCACCCCTGTAAAGCCTAAAGGTGCTCATAGGACTTTGGACCCCTTAGCGCACCTAGGCTGCAAAAAAGTGTCACACATGTGGTATCGCCGTACTCAGGAGAAATAGTATAATGTGTTTTGGGGTGTATTTTTACACATACCCATGCTGGGTGGGAGAAATATCTCTGTAAAAGGACAATTGTGTGTAAAAAAATAAAAAAAATGTCATTTACAGAGATATTTCTCCCACCCAACATGCGTTGTGACAATCCAGTCCCGCGATCCCGTCGAGATCTGCTCCCGTTAGCGTACACAGGAAGTACAGGCGCAGACGGACAACAAGACCGGTTGCTGGATTGTCAGAGGTAGAAGAAAAAGAAAAGGCGACAGAGCGTGCCAATCCCGTCTAATCTGCTCCCGTTAGCATACGCAGGAAGTACGGTGAACAGACTGACAGTAAGGATTGATCGCGCAGCTGCCGACAATATGTAATGGGACAAACATCCACCAATCCCGTATTACTAGGCCACTGTTGCCATGCAGGTCTCATGCACTAGAGACTGCTGGAGGCAAATTCACTGTGTGCGTAGTAAACGGTTATGATCGGTTGGAGGTGCCCATACATGTACAATTCTGATTGTATATACAATCAGTAAACTAAAAATATCAATTTCCCGCTGGAAATCGGGTAAATACACTGCCACCACTGCCTGATTGGATGAATGGAGCAGACAGTCTCCAACTAGGGCGAAGAGACCCCAACGCTATCATAATACGGTAGCCAGCCCAATCACGTTCAACACGCTCCAGTCACCGTTCGGGGAATAGTCACTTCCGATGGCTTAAAGACTGTGAGCAATGTGATTCAATATTGAATTGTATTTACAATTGAAAAATGAAAGTTATCGATTTCACACAGAAAATCTGGTACTAGCTAATCCTAAAAGGAAGAAACGGTTATTTACAACCTAGCTAGCAAATCAACAAGTTATAAGCAAGTAATAAAACAATGCGGTAGTATGACTGACTCTTCAGGGGGCAGATTCATTATAGCAGCAATCAGATGACCAGAAAAGCCACACGACTGAACGATAAAAATCGTTAGTTTATTTCTAAACTACATACACACAGCTTATTTTAGAACAGATTGATTTGACAGAGAGAAGAGAGGAAAAGAAACAGAATGTCCGCATATACAGTTCAAATACCGTTATTGGTAGTCCATGCGGCAATCGCAAGTCTTTGGCGTAAAGTCCCAAAATGGCGGTTGCCATGCGGCCAACAAGCCTTTGTTAGAAATGGTTCCAAGATGGAGGTTTTGGCCCGTGTCCTTGCGGGCTGCCAGGATGTTACTAGGCGTCAGATTGAAGGTAAAGGACCTGGACTTTTGGGGTCATGTCAGTTTTGTTCCTCACTGTAGGTGGGAGGAGTTATGACACATACAAGTTCAGCCTTGTGCAATTTGAATAAGGCAGTGCCCCCTTGGGCAGGGAGAGGTTTGGGCCAATTTATATTTTGCCCGCTCTCGGCATGCCCGTGGGTAATATCAAGAACCCGAATAAATATTCATAATCAGCACAAGTGTGTGCATCTGCTAATACCAAACTTGGGGGGTTTAGAGTGAACGCTGACCCCAAAATGCATATCTCTGCTTTGGCAGGGCTTACCGTTAATTCGAAAACATCCAATTGTGTGGTTTGTTCCGAATTTCATAATAAGCGGGTTCTAAAGGCCGTTGCCTATTTAGAAAGTCATCTTGATGATAAAATATGGATTTCATATTTGTGAGGTCACAGATAGGTTTCCTAACTGGTCACTGAGAAAGCCAGCTGTGGTCTCTAAGTGGCTTCTGCAGGATGTTGGCAGGACCTCCTGTGGCTGCTCTTTTCATGTATGGAGTTGAGGAGCCACCAAGTCGGGGTTAGGGCAGTGGAGGTGTGAGATTTCCCTCTTTCTGCCTGGTTGGGGGTCCCTGAATGCCCAGGACCCTTTGTCACATGGAGGTGCGAAAAAACTAGGTAATAAGAGCATTTGCTACATTTGACCAGGGAGAGGAACTGTTAACCCCTGGCTTCCCTGGTCTTTTTATAAACCAAGCCTTTCCCTATCTGCTGTCATTTTGTTAATAGTGGCAACAGAGAATATTTCATAAGGCTCTAACTACCTATTTAGGACGAATAAACGTTGATTCGTCACAGGTATGTGTAAAAATACACCCCAAAACACATTATACTACTTCTCCTGAGTATGGCAATACCACATGTGTGACACTTTTTTTGCAGCCTAGGTGCGCTAAGGGGCCCAACGTCCTATTCACAGGTCATTTTCAGGCATTTGGTTTCTAGACTACTCCTCACGGTTTAGGGCCCCTAAAATGCCAGGGCAGTATAGGAACCCCACAAGTGACCCCATTTTAGAAGACACCCCAAGGTATTCTGTTAGATGTATGGTGAGTTCATAGAAGATTTTATTTTTTGTCACAAGTTAGTGGAAAATGACACTTTGTGGAAAAAAAAACAATAAAAATCAATTTCTGCTAACTTTTGACAAAAAATAAATTCTTCTATGAACTCATCATACACCTAACGGAATACCTTGGGGAGTCTTCTTTCTAAAATGGGGTCACTTGTGGGGTTCCTATACGGCCCTGGCATTTTAGGGGCCCAAAACTGTGAGTAGTCTAGAAACCAAATGCCTCAAAATGACTGTTCAGGGGTATAAGCATCTGCAAATTTTGATGACAGGTGGTCTATGAGGGGCCGAATTTTGTGGAACCAGTCATAAGCAGGGTGGCCTCTTAGATGACAGGTTGTATTGGCACTGAAGTGCAGGAAGCGCAGGATGTTCTCAAATCGTGACCTGGACATGGCAGCAGAGAACATGGGCATGTAATGTATGGGGTGCGTAGACCAATAAGACTGCAATACATTCTTTTGACTAGACCCATGTTAAGGAGAAGGCCCCAAAAAATGTTACGTTCGGAATCTTGGAGTGGCTTCCACCGTAAAGGCTGGGCATAGTAGCTTCTTGGATTGGCGGTTGCGTATTGTGTGGCATAAGGAATGGTCTCGCCACAATTAAGTCGTACCAGCAGTGATCAGAAAAAAAAATTCTGTCACTGCGGAGGAGCGGGTGAGGGTTTGGCCGGGTGATCAGAAGCCCGCAGGGGGGCAGATTAGGGCCTGATCTGATGGATAGGAGTGCTAGGGGGTGACAGGCGGCAACAGGAGGTGATTGATGGGTGTCTCAGGGTGTGAATAAAGGGGGGAATAGATGCAAGCAATGCACTGGGGAGGTGATCGGGGGTATCTGAGGGCGATCTGAGGGTGTGGGCCGGTCACTGGGTGCCCGCAAGGGGCAGATGAGGGTCTGATCTGATGGGTATGATGGGTAGCAGTGACAGGTGGTGACAGGGGGTGATTGATGGGTGATTAGAGGGGAGAACAGATGTAAATAATGCACTGGGGAGGTGATCAGAGGGGTCTGGGGGGCTATCTCAGGGTGTGGGCGGGTGATTGGGTGCCCGCAAGGGGCAGATTAGGGTCTGATCTGATGGGTAGCAGTGACAGGTGGTGACAGGGGGTGACGGGGTGATTAATAGGTGATTAGTAGGTTATTACAGAGGAGAATATATGGAAGCAATGCACTGGCGAGTTGATCAGAGCGGGTCTGGGGGGCTATCTGAGGGTGTGGGCAGGTGATTGGTTGCCCGCAAGGGGCAGATTAGGGTCTGATCTGATGGGTAGCAGTGACAGGTGGTGACGGGGTGCTTGATAGGTGATTAGTAGGTGATTACAAGGAAGAATATATGCAAGCAATGCTCTGTCAAGTTGATCAGAGCGGGTCTGGGGGACTATCTGAGGGTGTGGGTGGGTGATTGGGTGCCCGCAAGAGGCAGATTAGGGTCTAATCTGATGGGTAGCAGTGACAGGTGGTGAGAGGGGGTGACGGTGTGATTGATAGGTGATCAGTTGGTGATTACAAGGGAGAATATATGCAAGCAATGCACTGGCGAGTTGATCAGAGCGGGTCTGGGGGGCTATCTGAGGGTGTGGGCGGGTGATTGGTTGCACGCAAGGGGCAGATTAGGGTCTGATCTGATGGGTAGCAGTGACAGGTCGTGACAGGGGGTGACAGGTTGATTGATAGGTGATCTGTAGGTGATTACAAGGGAGAATATATGCAAGCAATGCACTGGCGAGTTGATCAGAGCGGGTCTGGGGGGCTATCTGAGGGTGTGGGCAGGTGATTGGGTGCCCGCAAGAGGCAGATTAGGGTCTAATCTGATGGGTAGCAGTGACAGGGGGTGACAGGGTGATTGATAGGTGATCAGTAGGTGATTAAAAGCGAGAATATATGCAAGCAGTGCACTGGCGAGTTGATCAGAGCGGGTCTGGGGGGATATCTGAGGGTGTGGGCAGGTGATTGGGTGCCCGCAAGGGGCAGATTAGGGTCTGATCTGATGGGTAGCAGTGACAGGTGGTGACAGTGGGTGATTGATGGGTGATTAGTGGGTGTTTAGAGGAGAGAACAGATGTAAACAATGCACTTGAGAGGTGATCTGACGGCGGGTCTGCGGGCGATCTGAGGGTGTGGGTGGGTGATCAGACGCCCGCAAGGGGCAGGTTAGGGTCTGATCTGATGGGTAGCAGTGACAGGTGGTGACAGGGGGTGATTGATGGGTGATTGACAGGTGATTGACAGGTGATTATAGGGGAGGATAGATGTATATAGTACACAGGGGGGGTCTGGCGGGTGTCTGTTGAGGATCTGAGGGTGTGGGGGGGTGATAGGTGATCAGTTGGTGATTAAAAGCGAGAATATTTGCAAGCAGTGCACTGGCGAGTTGATCAGAGCGGGTCTGGGGGGATATCTGAGGGAGTGGGCAGGTGATTGGGTGCCCGCAAGGGGCAGACTAGGGTCTAATCTGATGGGTAGCAGTGACAGGTGGTGACAGGGGGTGACAGGGTGATTGATAGGTGATCAGCAGGTTATTACAAGGGAGAATATATGCAAGCAATGCACTGTCAAGTTGATCAGAGTGGGTCTGGGGGGCTATCTGAGGGTGTGGGCGGGTGATTGGGTGCCCGCAAGGGGCAGATTAGGGTCTAATCTGATGGGTAGCAGTGACAGGTGCTGACAGGGGGTGACTGATAGGTGATCAGTTGATGATTACAAGGGAGAATATATGCAAGCAATGCACTGTCAAGTTGATCAGGGCGGTTCTGGGGGGCTATCTGAGGGTGTGGGCAGGTGATTGGGTGCCCGCAAGGGGCAGATTAGGGTCTGATCTGATGGGTAGCAGTGACAGGTGGTGACAGGGGGTGATTGATGGGTGATTGATGGGTGATTAGTGGGTGTTTAGAGGAGAAAACAGATGTAAACAATGCACTTGGGAGGTGATCTGACGGCGGGTCTGCGGGCGATCTGAGGGTGTGGGATCAGCAGGTTAGGGTCTGATCTGATGGGTAGCATTGACAGGTGGTGACAGGGGGTGATTGATGGGTGATTGACAGGTGATTGACAGGTGATTATAGGGGAGGATAGATGCATACAGTACACAGGGGGGGTCTGGGGGGGGGGTCTGGGGAGGATCTGAGGGTGTGGAGGGTGATAGGTGATCAGTTGGTGATTACAAGGGAGAATATATGCAAGCAATGCACTGTCAAGTTGATCAGGGCGGTTCTGAGGGGCTATCTGAGGGTGTGGGCAGGTGATTGGGTGCCCGCAAGGGGCAGATTAGGGTCTGATCTGATGGGTAGCAGTGACAGGTGGTGACAGGGGGTGATTGATGGGTGATTGATGGGTGATTAGTGGGTGTTTAGAGGAGAGAACAGATGTAAACAATGCACTTGGGAGGTGATCTGACGGTGGGGCTGCGGGCGATCTGAGGGTGTGGGATCAGCAGGTTAGGGTCTGATCTGATGGGTAGCATTGACAGGTGGTGACAGGGGGTGATTGATGGGTGATTGACAGGTGATTGACAGGTGATTATAGGGGAGGATAGATGTATACAGTACACAGGGGGGGGGGGTCTGGGGGGGGTTTGAGGGTGTGGGGGGGTGATCAGGAGCCCCCAGGGGGCAGTTAAGGGCATAATCTAAAAAATGGTGGCTGCAGCCTGCCCTGGTGGTCCCTCGATCACTGGGACCACCAGGGCAGGAGGCAGCCTGTATAATACGGTTTGTATACATTACAAAGTGTATTATACGCTTTAGATGCGGCGATCCAGGGGTTAACAACCCGCCGGCGCTTCCGATCGGCCGGCGGGTTGACTACGCGCGTGGGCGGAGCCTATTGCTGGTGGATGCGCGCGCATCACAACGCGCGATCCCCGGCCAGCTGAAGTCCCAGGACCCGACGCCAATGGGCGTTACGTGGTCTTGGGCATGCCACTTTGCCGCCGCCAATCTACAGTGGGCGGTCGGCAAGTGGTTAAAACACACCATGGGCTTGATTCACTAACCAGCGCTAACTGTTAGCGCCGCAGCGCTAAGCGGCCGTGCGCGCAAAGTTTTGCGCGCGAACGGAACATCGCCGATCGCGATAACTACACAAAACTGCTGATCGTGTGAACTGAGCACACATGACGCGGTAACGGTGCGCGGTCGACATAACGCGCATAATAATTTATGTGCGCTAAGCATGTTTCGCTGCGCGCGATGTGCACAACGTGCTACGCGCGCTGTGGCGCACTTGTTATACTCAACCTCCAGGAAGTGACAGGAAGTGACTGATTTGCAGAGGGAAGCTCATGCAAGCTGGTGTCATCATGGTGCAAAAATTTACCCCTCAGGAGAGAGTATATATGGCGACTGTAAGTATATATTGTTTATGCCTGTGTATTATATATGTGTGTGTTGACCTGTGTGTACATGTGTTTGATTTCATACTGTATTTCAGGGTGTGGTTCCAACCTGTCTGTAGCACAGAGAGTTGTTTGTTAAGATGCTGTAATGTGCTCAGATTCCCTTTAGTGTATAGGCCATATGATTGTGACTGTGTATATTGCAGATCTTATTGACAGTATGCATCCCAGCAGCATGTGCAGTTTGTATTCAAACATACAGATGATGTAGTGTTCTGCTTTATGCTGTGATGTGGTAAAGAAGTTTTGGTAGAAGCTCCTACTTATTACTGCAGACATGTTATTGGCCTTTTTAAAAGAGCCACTGCAATGTAACCAATGTTTGTTTTATTTTAAGCACTTTCCCACCTAGGGGATTTACCCATTAAACACCAGAGCAATTTTCAACTTTCTGCGCTCCTTTCATTCATTCATCTATAACTTTATTATTACTTATCGCAATGAAATGAACTATATCTTGTTTTTTTCGCCACAAATTAGGCTTTCTATAGGTCGGATATTATGCCAAGAATTATGTTGTTCTAAATGTTTTTTAATGGGAAAATTGGGAAAAATGTGTCTAAAAAACATTTGTGATCACTTTTGGCCCATTATAGTTTGTAAATAATGCATGCAACTGTAATTTAAAGCCATGAAATGTATTTGTCCAGTAGTCCCAGTTATCAAAACATTGAAAGTATGTCCCTATCACCATGTTTGGCGGAAATATGTTATATGAAAAAAAAATGGAATTTTTCCCAGTTTTGCACCCAAACTTAATTACAAGGCCATAGTTTATAAAGTAACAGTGTTATACCCTCTTGAAAGAAATATGTTACAAGCTCAGTCCCTAAGGTAACTATATATTTTTATGTATTTCCGGTATATTTTAAGTACTTGTTTTCATGTTCAAATATTCAAAAAATTGTGGAGTGTGTGAGGCAATGAGTTACTTTATAGTGTCAAACTAATGTATTTGTGTTTGAAAATGCGTTTAAGGTGTAGTTGTACTATTTGGCCACAAGATGGCCACACTAACTTTTTGTTTATGCGACATGCAAGTGTGGGAAGTACGCTTGCGGGAAGTGCTATGAGGCGGTGGAAATTTTTTACTTTTCACAATGATCGCTGCTTCTCATAGAAGCAACTGATCATTGCGGGGGGCTTGCATCAACTAACGGGAATGGTTTTACCCTATCATTACTCTGTAGGCGAGTGGCCGGTGGCGTGCATGAGCGCGGGCATGAGCAACCAGGAGCGTGGAGAGCGGCATGAGGTGTGGATATCTCCCTGGTGTTAACAGGGGGGAAACAGGGATGGAGATATCCACACCTATGGGTGTAAAGTGGTTAAGCAGACTGAAGTAGCAATGTTTTAGTCATGGTTTGGCCACTGTGAATGTGTGATTCGCCATTAATCTCATTCTGACATTCATGACATGGTGACATGTGTGATGGTGGAAGGTCAGGTAGCAGGATTTTTTTTGGGCCCACAGGTGTAAGGAAGTGTAAACAGTTATTTTTGAGAATCCAACAATGTTGACAGACTAACTAAGTGAGTGGACCATGGTCTGCAGAGTTGGTGCTGAGAAGGGTTTAGACACAAGAAAAGCCATACATAACCCCCTGCTGATTCCTTATAGGAATGTATTAGTACGTGTAAGGTACTGAGGCCACTTAGACCATTGCTCCACTGAGGGACCCAACATCACCTGCAGTATTACCTCCCTGTACCTTTTTCATGTAAATTATGCTCCTAAAGCTCAACATACCCTCATTGCACTTCTGTTAGTCTGGTTGTGTGAGTAAAGTGTTCTTTTGCAATATCAATAGTTATGTATACGCTGTTTGTGGTGCTAATGTCAACCCTGCACCAGGCCACATAATTCCTTATATATGCCACTGGCCCTCTAGCAAAATGCTGACAATGGATTATCAATCAAACATTCATCATTGGGAGTTTAGGGTTGACATGTATTAGTGATTATGCTGGGCTATTTTCAATATATTTCATACTGCTGTTTGATCATGATGACAAGGTTACATTGATGGATTTAATGTGGCAAATCTAAATTAACATTGTTTGTAGCTGTACATGGAATGTGAAGTGGGATTTGCTAAGAAGTTGCCGTTTCTTGTTACAGACACTGCTGTCGACAAACTACGATGGGCTCCATGACTTGTTCGAAAAGCGCAGGATCATGGAGACCTTAAGGGCGGAATTGGTGCAGCAATTCCGCCAACATCATACGATCACCCAAATCCAAAGGAGGTGGTCGGATATGAAGAGGAGGGACCGGAGATTTCTCCGACAAGTTAGGGATGACCACGTGCCTAGTAAGTAATGTCCAGAGGCTACAATTTATTTGTGTGGGGGTTTTTGTGGTTGGGGGGGGGGGGGGTTAGAAATATTGTAATCATGGTGTGTCAGTCCTTGTGTAATTATTTTGTTGTGCATGCTTGGTCTGGGGTTGTGTCACAAATATTTGTCAGGATAAGCAGGCACAGAGCCAGCCAGACTATTGTACTTCCCAAAAATTGCTAAACTGTACATGTCCAAAAAATATAATCAATTTTCAATAGGTGGCAAACTTTTCGTACATTACAATGTCACAAAACCCTATTTCAGGGCTGACTTCGTTATTGTTTTGTCAAGAATGATAGCTACAACCCCCAAGCAAGCATGCATATCTGTTAAAAGTGTTTGGTTAACTTATGTGCCTCTTTTTGGATGTTGTGTTATATCAGTAATGCAGTATAGTCAACAGGACAGGCAGATACCTTCAGGCCTAGTACACACCATCAAGTGTGATTTTTAATTGCTGGACAGATAATTGTGCTCTTTTCTTCTGTGATGTCCCATACACAATTTCAACAGTGGTGTTTTTCCCACCATAATTGTTCACAATGTTGGTTTTGACAAAACAAGATGCAAACAACTTCCCATTTCAAAATGCACATTGTTATGCCAAAAACACAGTGATAAAAACGCATGCCAACTGTTGCATTGAGATCTTCAGAATGTTATGTAAGTTGTAATATATTTATTTTCGTAGTAAGGTAGTTTCACACTTGTGCTGTGTAAAATACCACTGTTGAGTGTGTATGTGCCTTCAAGGGGCAGTTAAGTCTGTTGAATTTATCAACTTTACTCACCTGGGCCTTCCAGCAGCCTCCTGCAGCTGTATTGTGGCCACATACACTATCTCCCATGTTCCTGGCCCTGGTGGCAGGCACTTCAGCTTTTGTCAGGCAGGGAATGCAAGTGAGTATTCACATTTCTGCCCACAATAGCGCACTCTATGGTGCTATATGCCATAGCAGCATAGAGGGCGCTATTGTGGCTGTGAATGCAAATAATTTTTTAAGTTACTTGTATGTCGGCTCCTGTTGCCAAAACCGCAAGTGGATGCCAGAGGGGCCAGGAGTCGCCATGACCACAATAAATGGTGATGGAGTCGTCACAAGACAGCTGCGGGGGGGGCTGCTGGAAGGGCCAGGTGAGTTAAATTTTTATGGGGAAACAGACTTAAGTGCCCCTTTAACATCATTGTTTGTATTTCTCCATAGATGCCAATATGCCACTTCTGCGACACCGGGGTGCACCAAGGCAGGAGCCATCCCAGTCGGAGGAGTCTCCAGAACAACCACCACCTCCATTGGATTTGGGTGATCAGCCAAACCAGGCTCAGGAGGAGGGTGCCGGACCACCAGACTTGGTCCCTGAGGCCCCAGGTGCTGTTCAGCAGCAGGTCCCCCAGCCAGCACAAGCTGCTGCACCTCCTCGACCAAGACCCAACAGTAAGTGGTGACATTATTACTACTTCAATACACACTTGCATGCTTAGCATTTTTGGAACATCAGTGGCTTAATATTTGTTTTTTGTTTTACAGGACGTACTCAAGTGCAGGGCTTGCTGCGCGAGCTCGGGCAAATTGTGGGGTCTCTGCAAGAGGCCCTACAAGATCAGGATTTTGAGGCCTAATTTTTTTTTTAATGTTAATTTCTTTGTTGGCCAATGGCCATATGTTTGTTTTTATTTTTCAAAAAAAACAACAAAAAAACAAAAAAACATACAAGTAAAATGTTTGCACTTTCTATTGGTCTCATGATTGTGTATTTCCTTTGAAGTTATAGTTTTATAAATGTGTGGTGGATTGAGTAAAGGTAAATTTGTTGTGTTGGTCATGTTACTGCCACTATTGACTTTATTCAATCCACTAAAGTTAGCATAAGAAACATAGGCATGCTACAAGTACAGCTTAGAGGATTTTTTTGAGGCCTAGAAAGTGAGCATGCAGACATCATTTGCTTAGTCAAAATGGCTATGTCACCAGGAACATAGTTACAGTCTACACATATGCTTGCATGTGAACCTTCTATATACACAGAAGTGCTTAATTTTGTTGTCAGCATGCATCACTTTCTTGGTTAGATTGATGTAAAACTTTACACTATGGAAAGGACTCGGAATGCATAGGATATACAATCCAACAGTAATGTACTGTTCTTTGTGTATTTTTCTAAATTTGCTCAATTATTAACACTATTAATAAGGCTCAGTAAAGAAAGCAATAGTAAGTCTAAGGATGTGAAGCAAAATTATTTATTAAGTAATTGCCGAAGCAAATCTATTTGCAATTCTGCAGCATCGGCCAATCTGGCAAGATTGCCAGATTGCGCATCTCTTGCGCATCAGCCGAACGGCCTAATGCTACATTTTGTCCTTCGGCAGCACGAGCCAATCGGCTTAAGATATTATTTTGCCGGTCTTGGACCTCGGCCAATCGGCCCACAGCAGCTCGGTGGCCTTCCCCCACTTGTCGCACTGTAGCAACCAATTCCCGGGAATGGGCATTGCTTTCAGCCAGGTCCTCATGCAAGGTTCTCATGTGGTCGTCCATGAGCCTCCTATAATCAGATTGTGCCTGGAGGAAGTGGCGTGAGTGCCACCGATCAGAATTGTATTGTTCCCGGGATTGGTCTTCTTCAGCAGATAGTGAGGAAGGGCCAGAAGGTACATTTTGGCCTGCGAATTGCTCAAAGGTTATGGGTCTTGGCGAGGATATCCGCTCTGTGCTATGTGACGTCTCAGACATGTGGAGCACAAAGTCTTGAGCTTCACAATCCTGCTGCTCCTCCCGAGTAGTCCCCACAGCTATGAAAGTAATGGAGAACATGGTAAGTTCATGTTCGCACTAAAAACAAGGTCATGGGTCAACATTTCCACACTCACCAGATACTTCTTGCTCAGTTATGGGCTCCAACAAAATCACCACATGCTGGTCTTCATCAATGTTACCTATCAAAAACATGTGAGTTTAGGGCCTGTATTACATTAATATAGAGTGCATTCAGATTTATAACCTTAAAGTGGAAGTGGAATTAATTTTACTATACTCTGTTTCTCTTACCTGGGGCTTGTGTAAGCCCCCTGCAGGAGTCCGTTAACGCACCAGAACTGCTGAAACCTCCGCTCTCCTGCTCTGTACCTCGAGTTGAAAGTTGAGGCCAACGCCACACTGCCAAGGGTATCCATTCTTGTGTTCCACATCGGCAATAGCGGGGAACACAAAAAAAGGATACGCGTGGACATAGCCACGCAAAGCCAGTGGTCCACGGGCAAATTAACAAAATAGCTGGTGGCGGCAAAACTAATGCTCGTTGAGAACAAGTGCACGGCCGGCAGCTGGAGGCTTGTTGAAGCCACATGACAACTAAAACTTTCTATAGATATGTTTTCCAGTTCCACTTTGTACAAAGTCACAGGAAATTTATTTTACAACATCGACAGCATACGATGTTTGTTGCCATTAAAAGCAATTCATTGATTATACTCAACATGACCGATGGGGATTTAATTTGATGTATTTAGCCATTGCACAATAATGTCAATGATTGTAAACGAAATACCCAACGGACATGTTGTATTGAGTATACTCAATTACTTATTTATTTAATTTTTTAAACAATAATACAAAAAAAAAAATTCTATGCTCTACATGTTGGATAACTAATTTCTGCATGTGTAGTACATTTTTAGGAATGATTCAAGGGCCATCTACAGGAGCTACATATTTGCTTATGTTCGACAACATTGTTTGGATTGTAACCAACATGTCTGTTCAGAATTGGATTAAACTCCATTTAACAGTGCTTTGCTATCTACACAATAATGTAATACAATTCTCAACAGACGTGTGTTTGAATATAATTACATGCATGGTTCGATGATTAACTACATGGTAAACAATTTAAACAAAAGGATGTTGTGTATGGGTGTGGAACCATAGCCACAGAAAAAATACATGCATAACAAGGTATTAAAACATTAGTATAAGTTCACATAATATTCACTGCATGCTTGTTGATGTTGTCAGTGAGACAATAATGTACCCTTAAAGGGACTCCGAGTAGTGGAGAGAATATGGAAAGATGCATACCATTTAGAAGCTCTGTTTGTCCTCTTTCCAACGATATGTAAACCGCCACCCTACGCCTTTTACTCTTCCCTATTTTTGTCAACAAATTGCATCACAAACTATTTACATAGCAAAAAACACGTCCAAAAAAAGACGTATGGCGGTGTTTTATATATATTGTTTGAAAGAGGATAAAGCTTGAAAATTGGTATGCATCTTTCCCTAGTTTCTGCACTGCGAGAAGTCACTTTAAAAAGGAAGTGTTGGTAAAATCGTACAATGTGCAACTAAGACAAATCATCATGAGTAACAAATGAATAATCCAAAAGCTGTAACATAGTGGCGGACAAAACTAGGAATGAAAAATGTTACATTACCAACAGATTTGTGAGATCTTCCTGTCTGCATAGGGGATTCTGAGCATGGCCTTTAGTGTTTACAAACAAATTGGCATTAAAAATTGTCGGAAAGGATGCTGCCCTGACTCGCTAGAGCCGAACTTTGCCGTTGGATGGAGCAAAGGGAATTGACTAAGCCATTTTACAAAAAAGGCAACCCTGAAAACCCCCTTATTAGAACATTGGCTGATGCACAATAATGCGGTAATCACACATTTAGAGTAATTACTGTAAGGAACAGCAACGTAGGACCACATTCATTCTTACCACTTTGGACTCATTAAGCAATGCACTTCTTCGTTGCATGTGTTGTAAATGGTACTATTTTCACAACATTTCCCCTTTAAATATCACACGCACATCTGGTTAAAGAGACACTGAAGCGAAATGAAACAAATGATGTAATGAATTGGTTGTGTACTATGAATAATTACTAGAAGATTAGCAGCAAAGAAAATATTCTCAAACTTTGATTTTCAGGTCTAGTGTTTTTTCTAACATTGCATCATTCGATAATATGTGCAGATTACACAACACTCAGCATTAAAAATGAGTCTTTCAGAGCAGTCTGTGAAGTAATGACCTCTCCTCTAGAAGAGGAAAAGTAAACAGTTCACTTACAGTTGAGATAATAAAAGTCAGATAACAGGCCTTTCCACGACTAACTTATTGGGAGAGCTTAATGGCTTGTTTGCATAGAGATAACAACTGGAGTTTCTCAACTCTTCCTGTACTGGAAATCATTTTACACTGATGTATCTGATCGTAATGTTTTATTTCTGAGCTGTACTACACATACAAATCATAATATCCTAATTTTTTGTTCACTTCAGAGTCTCTTTAACCACTTGAGGACCTAGGGCTTTCTACCCCTTAAGGACCGGCCACTTTTTTTCCATTCAGACCACTGCAGCTTTCACGGTTTATTGCTCGCTCATACAACCTACCACCTAAATGAATTTTGGCTCCTTTTCTTGTCACTAATAAAGCGTTCTTTTGGTGCTATTTGATTGCTCCTGCGATTTTTACTTTTTATTATATTCATCAAAAAAGACATGAATTTTGGCAAAAAAATGATTTTTTTAACTTTCTGTGCTGACATTTTTCAAATAAAGTAAAATTTCTGTATACATGCAGCGCGAAAAATGTGGACAAACATGTTTTTGATAAAAAAAACCCATTCAGTGTATATTTATTGGTTTGGGTAAAAGTTATAGCGTTTACAAACTATGGTGCAAAAAGTGAATTTTCTCATTTTCAAGCATCTATGACTTTTCTGACCCCCTGTCATGTTTCATGAGGGGCTAGAATTCCAGGATAGTATAAATACCCCCCAAATTACCCCATTTTGGAAAGAAGACATCCCAAAGTATTCACTGAGAGGCATAGTGAGTTCATAGAAGATATTATTTTTTGTCACAAGTAAGCGGAAAATGACACTTTGTGAGAAAAAAAAAAAAAAAGTTTCCATTTCTTCTAACTTGCGACAAAAAAAAATGAAATCTGCCACGGACTCACCATGCCCCTCTCTGAATACCTTGAAGGGTCTACTTTCCAAAATGGGGTCATTTGTGGGGTGTGTTTACTGTCCTGACATTTTGGGGGGTGCTAAATTGTAAGCACCCCTGTAAAGCCTAAAGGTGCTCATTGGACTTTGGACCCCTTAGCGCAGTTAGGCTGCAAAAAAGTGCCACACATGTGGTATTGCCGTACTCAGGAGAAGTAGTATAATGTGTTTTGGGGTGTATTTTTACACATACCCATGCTGGGTGGGAGAAATATCTCTGTAAATGACAATTTGTTAATTTTTTTTACACACAATTGTCCATTTACAGAGATCTTTCTCCCACTCAGCATGGGTATGTGTAAAAATACACCCCAAAACACATTATACTACTTCTCCTGAGTACGGCGATACCACATGTGTGGCACTTTTTTGCACCCTAACTGCGCTAAAGGGCCCAAAGTCCAATGAGTACCTTTAGGATTTCACAGGTCATTTTGAGAAATTTCGTTTCAAGACTACTCCTCACGGTTTAGGGCCCCTAAAGTGCCAGGGCAGTATAGGAACCCCACAAATGACCCCATTTTAGAAAGAAGACACCCCAAGGTATTCCGTTAGGAGTATGGTGAGTTCATAGAAGATTTTATTTTTTGTCAAAAGTTAGCGGAAAATGACACTTTGTGAAAAAACACAATTAAAATCAATTTCCGCTAACTTGTGACAAAAAATAAAATCTTCTATGAACTCGCCATACTACTAACGGAATACCTTGGGGTGTCTTCTTTCTAAAATGGGGTCATTTGTGGGGTTCCTATACTGCCCTGGCATTTTAGGAGCCCTAAACCGTGAGAAGTAGTCTTGAAACGAAATTTCTCAAAATGACCTGTGAAATCCTAAAGGTACTCATTGGACTTTGGGCCCTTTAGCGCAGTTAGGGTGCAAAAAAGTGCCACACGTGGTATCGCCATACTCAGGAGAAGTAGTACAATGTGTTTTGGGATGTATTTTTACACATACCCATGCTGGGGGGGAGAAATACCTCTGTAAATGGACAATTGTGTGTAAAAAAATCAAAAGATTGTCATTTACAGAAGTATTTCTCCCACCCAGCATGGGTATGTGTAAAAATACACCCCAAAACACATTATACTACTTCTCCCGAGTACGGCGATACCACATGTGTGGCACTTTTTTGCACCCTAACTGCACTAAGGGGCCCAAAGTCCAATGAGTACCTTTAGGATTTCACAGGTCATTTTTGTTTCAAGACTACTCCTCACGGTTTAGGGCCCCTAAAATGCCAGGGCAGTATAGGAACCCCACTAATGACCCCATTTTAGAAAGAAGACACCCCAAGGTATTCCGTTAGGAGTATAGTGAGTTCATAGAAGTTTTTATTTTTTTGTCACAAGTTAGCGGAAATTGATTTTAATTGTTTTTTTTCACAAAGTGTCATTTTCCGCTAACTTGTGACAAAAAATAAAATCTTCTATGAACTCACCATACTCCGTACGGAATACCTTTGAGGGTCTTCTTTCTAGAATGGGATCATTTGTGGGGTTCCTATACTGCCCTGGCATTTTAGGGGCCCTAAACCGTGAGGAGTAGTCTTGAAACCAAATGTCGCAAAATGACCTGCGAAATCCTAAAGGTACTCATTGGACTTTGGGCCCCTTAGCGTACTTAGGGTGTAAAAAAAAAGTGCCACACATGTGGTACCGCCGTACTCAGGAGAAGTAGTATAATGCGTTTTGGGGTGTATTTTTACACATACCCATGCTAAGTGGGAGAAATATCTCTGTAAATGACAATTGTTTGATTTTTTTACACACAATTGTCCATTTACATAGAAATTTCTCCCACCCAGCATGGGTATGTGTAAAAATACACCCCAAAACACATTATACTACTTTTCCTGAGTACGGCGGTACCACATGTGTGATACTTTTTTGCAGCCTAGGTGCGCTAAGGGGCCCAACGTCCTATTTACAGGTCATTTTGAGGCATTTGTTTTCTAGACTACTCCTCGCGGTTTAGGGCCCCTAAAATGCAAGGGCAGTATAGGAACCCCACAAGTGACCCCATTTTAGAAAGAAGACACCCCAAGGTATTCCGTTAGGTGTATGGCGAGTTCATAGAAGATTTTATTTTTTGTCACAAGTTAGTGAAAAATGACACTTTGTGAAAAAAAAACAATAAAAATCAATTTCCGCTAACTTTTGACAAAAAATAAAATCTTCTATGAACTCGTCATACACCTAACAGAATACCTTGGGGTGTCTTTTTTTCTAAAATGGGGTTACTTGTGGGGTTCCTATACCGCCCTGGCATTTTACAGGCCCAAAACCGTGAGTAGTCTGGAAACCAAATGTCTCAAAATGACTGTTCAGGGGTATAAGCATCTGCAAATTTTGATGACAGGTGGTCTATGAGGGGGCGAATTTTGTGGAACCGGTCATAAGCAGGGTGGCCTTTTAGATGACAGGTTGTATTGGGCCTGATCTGATGGATAGGAGTGCTAGGGGGGTGACAGGAGGTGATTGATGGGTGTCTCAGGGGGTGGTTAGAGGGGAAAATAGATGCAATCAATACACTGGGGAGGTGATCGGAAGGGGGTCTGAGGGGGATCTGAGGGTTTGGCCGAGTGATCAGGAGCCCACACGGGGCAAATTGGGGCCTGATCTGATGGGTAGGTGTGCTAGGGGGTGACAGGAGGTGATTGATGGGTGTCTCAAGGTGTGAATAGAGGGGGGAATAGATGCAAGCAATGCACTGGCGAGGTGATCAGGGCTGGGGTCTGAGGGCATTCTGAGGGTGTGGGCGGGTGATTGAGTGCCCTAGGGGCAGATAGGGGTCTAATCTGATAGGTAGCAGTGACAGGGGGTGATTGATGGGTAATTAGTGGGTGTTTAGGGTAGAGAACAGATGTAAACACTGCACTTGGGAGGTGATCGGACGTCGGATCTGCGGGCGATCTATTGGTGTGGGTGGGTGATCAGATTGCCCGCAAGGGGCAGGTTAGGGGCTGATTGATGGGTGGCAGTGACAGCGGGTGATTGATGGGCGGCAGTGACAGGGGGTGATTGATGGGTGGCAGTGACAGGGGGTGATTGATAGGTGATTGACAGGTAATCAGTGGGTTATTACAGGGGAGAACAGATGTAAATATTTCACTGGCGAATTGATAAGGGGGGGTCTGAGGGCAATCTGAGCGTGTAGGCGGGCGATTGGGTGCCCGCAAGGGGCAGATTAGGGTCTGATCTGATGGGTAACAGTGACAGGTGGTGATAGGGGGTGATTGATGGGTGATTGATGGGTAATTAGTGGGTGTTTAGAGGAGAGAATAGATGGAAACACTGCGCTTGGGTGGTGATCTGATGTCGGATCTGCGGGCGATCTATTGGTGTGGGTGGGTGATCAGTTTGCCCGCAAGGGGCAGGTTAGGGGCTGATTGTTGGGTGGCAGTGACAGGGGGTGATTGATGGGTGATAGGTGATTGGCAGGTGATTGACAGGTGACCAGTGGGTTATTACAGGGAAGGCCAGATGTAATTAATGCACTGGCGAATTTATAAGGGGGGGGGGGGTCTGAGGGCAATCTGAGTGTGTGGGCGGGTGATTGGGTGCCCGCAAGGGGCAGATTAGGGTCTGATCTGGGTGTTTAGAGAAGATAACAGATGTAAACAATACATTTGGGAGGTAATCTGACGGCGGGTTTGCGGGCGATCTAATGGTGTGGGTGGGTGATCAGATTGCCCGCAAGGGGCAGGTTAGGGGCTGATTGATGGGTGGCAGTGACAGGGGGTGATTGATGGGTGATAGGTGATTGGCAGGTGATTGACAGGTGATCAGTGGGTTATTACAGGGAAGAACAGATGTAATTAATGCACTGGTGAATTGATAAGGGGGGGTCAGAGGGCAATCTGAGCGTGTGGGCAGGTGATTGGGTGCCCGCAAGGGGCAGATTAGGGTCTGATCTGATAGGTAAAAGTGACAGGTGGTGATAGGGGGTGATTGATGGGTGATTGATGGGTAATTAGTGGGTGTTTAGAGGAGAGAATAGATGTAAACAATGGATTTGAGAGGTGATCTGATGTCGGATCTGCGGGCGATCTATTGGTGTGGGGGGGTGATCAGATTGCCCGCAAGGGGCAGGTTAGGGGCTGATTGATGGGTGGCAGTGACAGGGGGTGATTGACGGGTGATTGACAGGTGATGGACAGGTGATTGACAGGTGATCAGGGGGGATAGATGCATACAGTACATTGGGGGGGGGGGTCTGGGGGGGGGGGGGTCTGGGGAGAATCTGAGGGGTGGGGGGTGATCAGGAGGGAGCGGGGGGCAGGGGGGGGATAAAAAAATAAAATAGCGTTGACAGATAGTGACAGGGAGTGATTGATGGGTGATTAGGGGGGTGATTGGGTGCAAACAGGGGTCTGGGGGGTGGGCAGGGGGGGGTCTGATGGGTGCTGTGGGCGATCTGGGGCAGGGGGGGGGGGGGAAATCAGTGTGCTTGGTGCAGACTAGGGTGGCTGCAGCCTGCCCTGGTGGTCCCTCGGACATTGGGACCACCAGGGCAGGAGGCAGCCTGTATAATACACTTTGTAAACATTAAAAAGTGTATTATACACTTTGTATGCGGCGATCGTCGGGTTAACATCCCGCCGGCGCTTCCGTATGGCCGGCGGGATGTTGCGGCGGGTGAGCGGCGCCAGGCGGAGGCGGAGGATCGCGTCACGGATGACGCGATCGCTCCGCCCATGCCCATACAAGGACCGCCGCCAATTGTCAATACGGCGGTCCTTGCGGCGTCCACTTCCCGGCCGCCAATTGTACATACGGCGGTCGGGAAGTGGTTAACTGCAATGGTTTTAAAAAACGGTCAATATGCCATCCAGCATCTCAGGAGCACTTCAGCTCCGTACCTGTTACATATGAACCTCAAGTACAACACTCACCAGTATCTTGTGCTGCACCTTCTGGGATGACATCTTGGCCTTGAAGGTCTTCGGCCGCTGAATCCCCTGCACTCTCGCCTACAAGAATGTAAAATATGAAAGAAGGTCAATATGCCATTCAGTATATCATTATCACGTCACCTCCGTATATGTTACATATGAACCTCAAGTACAACACTCACCAGTATATTGTGCAGCACCTGATGGCCCCTCGAAGGATTCAGGGATGTCATCTTGGCCTTGAAGGTCTTCGACCATTGAATCTCCAGCACTCTCACCTACAAGAATGTATAATGTGAAACAAGGTCAATATGCCATCCAGCATCTCAGGAACACTTCAGCTCCGTACATATTACATATGAACCTCAAGTACAACACTCACCAGTATCTTGTGCTGCACCTTCAGGGATGACATCTTGGGCTTGAAGGTCTTCAGCCGCAGAATCCCCTGCACTCTCGCCTACAAGAATGTATAATATGAAAGAAGGTCAATATGCCATTCAGTATATCATTATCACGTCAGCTCCGTATATGTTACATATGAATATAGTGACTAGATTTTTGTGGCCTCAACCTGGCACGGACGTCGTGTGCTAGTGCCGCACCAAAAAATGGGAGTGTCCATGACCACTGTGGGAAAGTGAGCATGTCCATGACATGGTGTGGGTGGAGCTAACTAATGTAATTTTAAGGCAGTGGGACAGAGTTTCCTTACAAAACATAGATAGGCAAAGTGACCCTAAAGGTAAGTAGGCAATGTTCCTCAAAAACATAACAAAGCAGTGTTCCCAAAAAGATGTTGTGAAAAGGGCAATTTGCATCATGGATGTCAGTCCATGACATGACAATGTACTCTGTACAAGCGCTGCAGAAGATGCAAGTCCTACATAAATCCATAATAATGATATGGCGGGACATTAGACTTTGACTAGGGCCAGGATTCGAATGTGAGCTCCGCCAAGGACTTTACTACATTCTGTGTGAAGTGCTGCCTTAGATGCCAGTGCTATTTAAATACATAATTATCTTGTAGGCCATAGACTGACTATGGTGGGATTACATTGACTGCAAAATCTGCAGAAGCTGCTGATGCTACAGTATTAGCATACCATTTCATAATCATGAGCCCCCAAAATGTCAAATGCTGCAATAATAACCCCAAAGTTTAAAATGCACTCTCCTCAAATAATAACTGCAGCAGCCGTTCTCTCTGACACATGAAATGCAGCAGAAAACAATTACTCAAACTCTGCAAACGGCAAATGAGAAAAACATTCCCTCATGCGGCCACAGAGTCTCACACCTGGGACACCCAGCGGCAAAAAGTGGTACATAACCTGGGACACATTGCAGCCTGGGACATGGGACCCTGAACCTAGGACATGTCCCAGGTAAAATGGGATGTCTGGTCAGGGTACAGATGAACTTCAAGTACAACACTCACCAGTATATTGTGCAGCACCTGATGGCCCCTCTATGGATTCAGGGATGTCATCTTGGCCTTGAAGGTCTTCGGCCATTGAATCCCCTGCACTCTCACCTACAAGAATGTATAATGTGAAAGAAGGTCAATATGCCATCCAGAGCATCACCCACACACACTTCAATTTCCCTAGCTGCAAATGTCCTCATTTCCACCAACATAAAAAAAAATAAAAAAATAAAAATTTACAAACAATCCTGTAGTTGCCGTGACGTCAGAAGCAGCCTCCGCTAACGGGGTGGTGGCATGCCTGTGTCCCACAAAGGCCCCCGTGGACCCAGACGCACCCTCACCTACAGAAATATACAAGAAGAGTGGAAATTATTAATTGAAAACCAGTCTTCACATAAGAACCATAGTAAAAGGCATGTTACAGTTCTTTGGACATTACAACTACAACAGCTTCATCAATTACCGCCTTCCGAAGCTGATGAGGTGTTAGGCCTGTCCGCATCATAGCCCCCACGAATGCCATGAAGGGCGCAGGTCCTAAGGAAGGGCTCCAGCAACTCCTCATAATCGGTCAAATTGAGAGATGCAGGTGGCCCACCACCTGTACCAGTGCTATGAAAAATAATGCAACATACAATTACACATACATTCTAACATTACCACACAAAAAACCCTTTATTGCAAGCCAAAAAAGAAAAAACCCCGTTGTCTCACTGTCATACTCATCCAATCTCAAAACTACTACACACAAGTAAAATTGTGGCTTCATTTTCATTGCAACTTCAGTGGCAAATTGATCTTTGGCAACATGGGGAATTATGTAGCTACCCATCTATCTGCCTATCAATTCAGCATTGTTGAACTAAGCACAACAGATCCAGAAGACAATGCACCACAGATAATGAACACTCTCTACCAGTACTTTACATACAATAATATTATGAACACACATCTAATGCCGGCCATACACGGTGTCGAGGGAGGATCATCAATTGAGCATGATGGTTCGATTGATAATCTCTGACATGTGGCATACCCTGCCGGATTGATACTGCTCTCAATACCAGCAAGGAGGACAATGGGGGGACACAAGTGGCTCATTAGCCACTCCCACGGGGAAAAGCGGCAATTGATCCGGACGCACTAGTGGCAGGGTTGCCAACTCATCCCTTTAAATACTGACACATCTAAGTTATACAGGTTCTGGGGCTTCTCACACATAATCAGTGCCTAAACTGCATCTAACTAGACTCAAGACATGTATAATTCATAAGTGTCCGTATTTAAAGGGATGAGTTGGCAACACTGAGTAGTGGGGATGCGGCAGCATTGAGCGGCGCCCTCAATTCACCACATAAAATGTGCCGTGTATGGCCTACATAACAGAGCATGTAACAAAAATGTCAGGGCAATTTGTATGTTGTGTACTAGGCATTACACCTTTAAATCCACTGGGCAGGAGCACACTTGAAAAATCAGGTGTTTGGACTGAAGACACAATATTAAGAGCATGCTGATTTTGGGTGTGTGATTCAGACAATACTGCAGTCTTAAAGTTCTGCAGAAGTCATCGAAATGCTATTGTTGAAATACAGTTGTGGTTCCTTTACAACAGAAACAAGCATGTTTATGTGTGTCCACTTGGCTGATGCAACAATCATTTTGGAAACATGTTGGTCATGCATTTTTTATTTTGGACTATGGGTAAAGGCATTACACACATTACACCATGATAGGCAAGCAATTGCTATTGTTTTAACACCAAGAAATATGGCCACATGCATAAGCCTCTTGCTTCGTTTGCCCTTTAAAAGGCAACATCTATATCACTGTCAGTGTATGTTTGCAATCCATGTAAAAGTGAACTGAAGTGAGAGTGATATTGTGGCTGACATATTTATATATTTGGCAAAAATGCAAGTGGAGTGGGTATTCTTCAGAACTTTGGGCTTGCAGTACTATCTGAATCACACCAGGAGTAAACATGCAGCCACTCAACTCAGGAAAGCATTAACAAAGGAAAAAAAATTAAATGATGCTTGTTCAGGGTTTAAAGAGAATCTGTATTGTTAAAATCGCACAAAAGTAAACATACCAGTGCGTTAGGGGACATCTCCTATTACCCTCTGTCACAATTTCGCCGCTCCCCGCCGCATTAAAAGTGGTTAAAAACAGTTTTAAAAAGTTTGTTTATAAACAAACAAAATGGCCACCAAAACAGGAAGTAGGTTGATGTACAGTATGTCCACACATAGAAAATACATCCATACACAAGCAGGCTGTATACAGCCTTCCTTTTGAATCTCAAGAGATCATTTGTGTGTTTCTTTCCCCCTGTTCTCATGCACTGAAGTTTCAGGCAGCTCTTTTTTTCCTGCAAACAGCTTTGCCCTTGTCTGAATTTCCTCAGTATGTAAAAGCCCAGCCAGCTCAGAGGACGATTTATCCAGCTTGTAAAAGATAAGAGAGAAGAGAGAAGCTGCTCTAATCTAAATAACACACAGGCAGTGTGCAGAGAGGGGCCTGGAAGGGAGAGTTCATAGCAGAACCACAACACTGAAGAACTTGGCAGCCTTCCAGACACAGGCTGACAAGTCTGACAGGGGAAAGATACATTGATTTATTATAGAGACAGTGATAGTATAAAGTGCTGCAGTAAGCCAGAACACATTAGAATAGCTTTTGGAACTTGTAGGATGATAAAAAACAGGATGCAATTTTTGTTACGGAGTCTCTTTAAAGCAACAAGCATACAAGCCATAGGATCACAAGGAATGCCTGGCAACTAGCATTAAGTAATAACTTAACAAAACCAAAACCTACAAAACAAATGTGATTGCAGAGACAGTTGTGGCCTAATATGAGTAGCCACATCACTCCAACTTCAGTTGTGCATTATAATACATTTGCTCATGCATATGTGAATACAATTACATTATGTAAGATAAATATACACACTTACGCATATTGTCGCAAACGGCTGAGCTGCTGCCGCAGTCTTCTTTTGATGTCAGCAAAGCGCTTACGGCATTGCTCTGCTGATCGTTGCTCATGGGCCACATCCCGCACAGAATCGCGAATGATCCCCCAGAGCGCTTTCTTGGTCTTAATATCCGTCTTCCCAGACCGCTCACCATACAGCTCTGCATAATGGGGGAGCACCTCCTGCACAAGCACCAGATTCTCCCCCTCTGAGAACCTTAGGGCCCTTACCCGAGATTGTCTGGTGCTTGGCCGCTGTGACGTCCTATGGCTGCCTGAAGTATGAGGCTGAGGGCTGGGACTGTGCTGGCGCTGAGTGGCAGCTGGAGGATTCCAGCTGGGGCTGCGGCGTCGGGGACTCCGACTACGGACACCGCCACGAGCCTGGCCAGCGGGCTGAGTGCGGCCAACACTCTGAGCCTGGCCAGCACGCTGAGTGCGGCCACCACTCTGAGCCTGGCCAGCGCTCTGAGTGTGGCCACCACTCTGAGCCTGGCCAGCACGCTGAGTGCGGCCACCACTCTGAGCCTGGCCAGCACTCTGAGTGCGGCTACCACTCTGAGCCTGGCCAGCGCTCTGAGTGCGGCCACCACTCTGAGCCTGGCCAGCGCTCTGAGTGCGGCCACCACTCTGGGCCTGGCCAGCGCTCTGAGTGCGGCCACCACTCTGAGCCTGGCCAGCGCTCTGAGTGCGGCCACCACTCTGGGCCTGGGCAGCGCTCTGAGTGCGGCCACCATGCCCATGTGCAGGGGGACTCGGGGTCACTGAGCGAGTGGCAAGCACTCTGCCACTCCTCCGCAATTCCTTGCTCCTGTCTTTCTCCATCTCTACCCACAACCCCCTCCCCTCTAAACTAACCTTTTATACTCACATTAAACAAAACAATTGGAAACAGCAGCTAAATTCACTACACCTGCGCGCGTAATGATTTTCGCGCGCAAACTAGGGACACAGCAAGTCACATTCTATCTACTTAATGCGCGAAATGCCGTATTTACGCGCACGAAGCGTATTGCCGTGGGCGCGGTGCACGCGAAGACCAGCGTTCGCGGGCGCGTTGCAAAGCGTTTTGCGCGCGACAAACTTTGCGCGCAGTACGATCACGCAGATCTGCTTATCGCGCGACTTTGCGCGCGCAAACACCTAGCGCGGGATAACTGCATTAGCGCCGGTTGGTGAATCAGGCTCCAAATGTATTCTCACATTTGTCCCTTTTAAAACAAAACCAAATTACTATGATGACAAATACCACTGAATGTCTAGCAGGATTGGAGAAAAGTCAGGTCAGAAATCAGGTGTCAGAAGCAAATCGGAGGGCATGTGGCTAAAGTTCAATTTGGAAGCAGGGTCCAATGTCCAATTTGGCAGCTTGTATGTGTTCCTGTGATTCCCCCAAGCATCCACTTTCCTCCAACACCCCAGAAACACAGTTGTAGGCCAAATGTGAGCCCCTTTGAGGGACAGTAAGTGACATGAATATACAGGAAATGAGAAAAGGCCAGTAAAATATGTCCGGGTTTAACCTTCCTGGCGGTAACCCCGAACCTGCTTGGTCGATTTGCTTAATTTTTTTTTTTTTTTGCTGCACGCAGCTAGCACTTTACTAGCTGCGTCAGCACACCGATGGCCCCCGCCCTGCGCTCGATCGCCGCTATCCGCCGCGCCGTGCGGCCCCCAGACCCCGTGCGCTGCCTGGCCAATCAGTTCCAGGCAGCGCTGAGCAGAGCCGGATTAAAGCTAAATGGGGCCCTAAGCAAAGTAACTGATTTGGGCCCCCCATCATGTCGTAATAGAATCAGAAGATGAAGCTGCACAGCAACATGCCGCACACACCGGGCAGCCGAGCTACTGGTTGCTATGGGCAACAGCACACTTTCCTCTGTGGGTGCACAATGCAGGGAATAGCAGCGGCAAAATGCAGAGTGAGAGATGAATGGCTGGGACATTTGCACTCAGGGACTGGGGCACCCCTGTGAAGAGGGCGCCAGATATCGCAGCAGCAGCACTTTCCCCCTGCATCTCCAGCCTGGCAATCGCAGAAAGCTCTGGACACCGCCAAACCGGAAGCCGTTCCCCAGACAGAATTACATAACCACCCCCACCACCGAACAACCGATTTCCTCCCAAACTAGACAGCCACCATGCAGCCTCCATCCCAGTGAATATGATAGTCCAGCAGAGAAGGCAGCTGCAGCGGGGGAGAATGACAGCACCAGATGACTCACATTTACCCTATTGCGATCCAAGCAATAGAGGTCCCGTCATCCGGAGCCCATCTGTCTCCTCTAGAGTGCTGCCGCTCTGTTACTACTACTATTACTACTTCCTACTTCCTGTCTGATCTGAGAATCAGGAAGTTCAGAGCGAGCGGCTGCACTGTAGAAGAGACAGATGGGTTTCAGACGACGGGATCTCTATCGCTTGGATCATGGATAGGTGAGTGAGCGTTTGCCATCTGCTGCTATCATTCTTGCTGCAGCTGTGGTTCTCTGTGGGAAGGGAGGGCGGAGTGGGCAGCGCCAGAGTGCACAGTACCATGAGGGGGACCTAGGAGGAGAGCCTGGCTCTGAAGACAATCAGCAGCGCACGGCATCATTTGACAAGACAAATAACATTTATATCGCACTTTTCTCCTGGCAGACTCAAAGCGCCAGAGCTGCAGCCACTAGGACACGCCCTATAGGCAGTAGCAGTGTTAGAGAGACTTGCCTAAGGTCTCCTACTGAATAGGTGCTGGCTTACTGAATAGGCAGAGCCGAGATTCGAACCCTGGTCTCCTGTGTCAGAGGCAGAGCCCTTAAAGGGACTCCGAGCAGTGCCTGTGGGTATGCCTTTAAGCATACCCACAACTAATTAATTACATCCTCACACCTACCAGCATGATGTTTGTAATTATATCCCCCTGGGTTCCTTATATTTCATTGCATTGTGCTGAATCGAGCTGCCGACTTTGGAGAAAAGTCGTCCTGCGGCCGCGATTTCGATCGCGAAAATAGCGAAAACTAAAAGGCATAGGGCGGCCATTTATATATCATTGGAAAGAGGAGAAAGAGAGCTTTAAAATGATATGCATATTTCCATAGTTACTGCACTGCCCACAGTCCCTTTAACCATTATACCATCCAGCCACCGCTGACAGGATGGCGAGGGCTGGTTTATGTGCTGATGGGGCCCCTTTGACTCTGAATGGGGGGCCCCAAGCAACTGCTTTTGTTGCCTGGTTGGTAATCCGGCCCTGGCGCTGAGGGGTGGATCGGGACTCCCAATGACGTCACGACGTCGCTGACGTCATCCCGCCCCGTCGCCATGGGGGAGGGAAGCCCTCCAGGAAATCCCGTTCTTTGAACGGGATTTCCTGATCGGAGATCGCCGAAGGCGATCGAAGAGGGCGGGGGGATACCGCTGAGCAGCGGCTATCATGTAGCGAGCCCTGGGCTCGCTACATGATTTAAAAAAAAAAAAAAACTGCTGGTCTGCCTCCTGGCGGAATTCATTAGACCGCCAGGAGGGTTAAAAAAAATAGACACACACAAAAAGGAAGAAATTAATAATCAGGAAGAGTGTGGTATGCCCTAAAGCACTTAGTAACACACAGTGCTGAGGCTGAGGGGTAATCCAGGCAAAAATATCTGGACTCCCCTCCTCCTCCTGTGTTTCACACACACTCTGCATCTTCTTGAGGGGGTGGCTTTCACTTCATTAGGGGGGGATCAGCTCACGGAAATGTCTTTCTTTTAGTCTGATGGTATTCTCCAAATAAAGAGGATCATTTTGCTGAGCAGTTTGGGTAGGGGCCAAAAATGAGGGACTTGTGGACTTCCTCCTGGAACTTTACAAAGGTGCGCTCTCCGCCTGCTTTTACATGGAGGACAAATGCATTATGCACAGCCAACTGCAGCAAGTAATATCTTCTTATACCAGACCATCCGCTTTCTTTTTAGCATATAAGGAGCCAGCATTTGGTCTGCCAAGTCCACCACTCCCATGTTCTTAGTGTACTCCACTAAAGCCTGTGGTTTTTCAGTGGTCTCCCCTCTTGACCTGGCAGGAACTGTGGCCTCAGTGTGGATCGATGTTAGGATCATCACCTCCCTCTTGTCATAGAACTTTAGTGCCAGGAGTTCATCACATCTGAGGCTGCAGGACTGTCCTCTTTTTAATTTGTCGTTGGCAACCTGTGGTGTGAGGCCTAAACGGTTGGATCTAACCATCCCACATGCACCAGTCTGGGCTGAGTAAAGGTACTTGAATAAAGGTACACTGGAATAAAAGTTGTCAACATAGAGGTGGTAGCCATGGTGGAGACGTGGGTTTATCAAATCGATGATAATGTTCCCACTGGTGCCAATGTACTGTGGGCACCCAGCTGGCTGTAAAGTGGAGTCCTTGCCTTCATATATTTTGAAGGCAAAGGTGTAGCCAGTGCCACTCTCATATGCCTTGTAAATGTTTACCCCATACCTAGCCCGCTTGCTTGGTGTGTACTGTTTCATGGAAAGTGTCCCATGAAACGGTACAAGGGACTCGTCTACTGCAATTTCACGGTTTGGGGTGTAGAGTTCCCCAAATACTGTAGTTAGGTGGGTCAGCAGGGGCCTTAACTTAAATAACTGATCGTGGGCAGGGTCAGTCCATGCAACTTGGTTGGCATTGTAATTTAAATAAAAACATTTTGATAATAAATCAAATCCCTGCCTGGCCATTGTTGCTGGGTATAGGGGCGCATTATGATAGAGGTCCCTGGACCAATACATTCCTAAATGTGGCTTTGATGTGATGCCCATGCTAAAGCCAATAAAAATCTTCAATTTGGGCATGGTGGTGGGCTTCCATTTTCTCACAGTCCAGTGGGTGGGGTTGTCTGCTAAAAATTGTTGAGCATAAAGATTGGTCTGCTCAACCATATGCTGCCAGAATTCCTCTGTAATAAACAGCTGGTACAGCTGAATTGGTGACAGGTTGTCAGTAGGCACTTACATACCAGGAGTGACTGTAAAGGGTGGTATATTGGGCACCTCAAAATTAGGCGGTGACCAGGTGCCACTCAGAATATGATCCGGTACCTCCTGCCTGCGAGGTACTGATGGCCGCCCAACCTGTCTGCAACTGTCTCCCCCTGTCTGCCGCCCACTGCTGCTGCTGGCTGCTGTGGTGTTGCCCACTGAGCCCCCTGCTGTGGCCTCTGACAACCCTGATGGTCCCATATCACGGGAATCAGGATCGTCCCACATCAAGCTACCACATGGCGCCCCTCCGGGCTCTGAGCTTTCAGACCCTGAATCACAGCCGGACGGAGGAAGCCAGTCACTACCCGAGTCCTTCTCGCTGCTGCTCTGCTGGAGGATGGCGGCTGCCTCCTTCACAGAATACAGCCTCCCCGCCATAGTATAAAAAAAAGATAGGGAGAAAAAGTAAGAAGAAAAAGAAAGAAATTGAAAGGTTGTTGTTTTTTTTTTAAGTGACAGTTTTTGTTTTGTTTTTTGATAAAGGAAAATAGATAGAGATAGATAAAAAGAGTATATAGAGTGGGTAGAGAAGAGGAAAAGTACCCAAAAGGTAGTGTAAGGGGGGTTTAGAAAGAATAAACGGCAAGGGGAGGGGGGATCAGGGGTTAAAGGTGGTTATGGGGTTAAAAACAAGGAATGAGGGGCAAAATTTTATTAACAATATGGCCTACCACAAAGCTTCAGTCTCTCTCTCAGCTCCTGTCACCACAGATCAGTCACACACAGACTCTGTGATGATAGATAGCTGAGAGAGAGAGAGAGAGAGAGAGAGAGAGAGAGGGGAAACTATGTGTGAGAGAACGCGGAAAAGCCGCCGCGTGTACTGGCGGCAAGGCGGCTGATACTGCGTCCAGCGCGGCGGTTTGTCCGCAGCAGCGTGCGTCTGGTGTTGCTGGGTCTGTTAGTTCACACAGGTTGAGGAATACACGTGCGCGCTGAGAGGCAGAACCTTTATGACAAACAAGGGGGGGATCAGCTGACCAGGCCGGTCAGCTGACCTCAAGGCAAGTGGCTATTGGTTGATCGCTGATGGGTGGTGCCGGAGGGCGCTGCTCTATATATAGTCACTGCTGACCAGTCTCAGGTTGTCTGCTGTTGCGAACACTTATGTGGAAGCACTCAGACCTTAGTCAGATCCAACAGTGTGTTAGAACCAGGAGGACCTGGGAATTCACACTGACCCAGATTACTTCTGTGTATTATTGTGTTATACTTCAGACTAGTTCCAGGGTGTCGAGACCACGGACCTCACACCCAAGATTAGGGACTCTGTGTTATCATTCTGTTATACTTCAGACTAGTTCCAGGGTGTTGAGACCACGGACCTCACACCCAAGATTAGGAACTCTGTGTTATCATTCTGTCATACTCCAGACTAGTTCCAGGGTGTCGAGACCACGGACCTCACACCCAAGTCTAGGAATACTCTGTACCATCATATTATACTCCAGACTAGTTCCAGGGTGTAGAGACCACAGACCTCACACCCAAGACTAGGCATTGTTGATATCTGTTATGCATTCCTGACTATCCCTCTGCTTTTTGATTCGGTACCTACGTATATCTGATTACCTGTTGCCAAACCCTGCCTGCCTTGGATACCGAATCAGTCTTCTGCCTTTGTACTTTATCTGTCTGTGTGTTGCCGACCTGGCTTGCCCGACCAAGAGAGCTATCTCTCCCCTTAAGAGATAGTCTCCAGACCTGCTAGTGACATCCACCTTTCAGGTGTCACTCACTCACAGGTCCTTCCTACCTTCACCCTGGGACTCCACCCCTTTGGAGGTCTCAGGTTGCTGGAAGGTTTTTGTACTTCCCAAAAGGCGGTATCGCCCGTACTGCCAAAGACCACCTGCTCCTCGGGTGGTCTAACTCAAAGTCATTACTGTTGCACCAAACACTCACACTATAAAGGTGTCCAGAGGTAAGTTATACTTGGATTATCGGTGATTCTGCAGATCATCAATAATCAGGTATAATCTGTATTCTTGGTGATACTGCAGATCACCAATAATCAGATTCTCTCTGTGTGCTGACACCGATCGTTACACTATGTTTATAAAACATTTTCAGAATGCACATTGTTACTGGATGTAACTATGTGCATTCTGCCTTTAGAAATGATCTGTCAGCTGCGCGCGCACCTGCCGGAAAGCTAAAGCTAATGAAACTAATCCGTCCAGATAGCCCTGCATGCGTCAATCTCAACGGAAATATCCGTCCAGATAGACGCAAGTGTTTAAAGGGTACCAGAGATGTACCCTAGCTAAAAAAAAGGAAAAAGAATTATACATACCTGGGGTGTCCTCCAGCCCCATACGCGCTGATAGATCCACCGCTGCTCGCATCTACGAGAAACGGCTCCCGTCGCTGACGTCATCGGAGCCGGCCTACGTAGGAGAAGTGCACCCTCTACATATCTCTCCATACAGTACTGCAGAGGTACGCAAAGAGCGCAACTCTGCTACGCTTAGACTGGCTCCGACTGACGGATCAGCGCGGAGCTGGTTCTCGTAGCTGCGGGCAAAGGAGGATGGCGGCGTGGGATCAATCAGCCCGTATGGGGCTGGAGGAAGCCCCAGGTATGTATAACTTCTTTTTCATTTCAGCTCTGGTTCCCTTTAACTATCACAGCCGGCAAGATCTCAGCTACACGGTACTGCACTTAAAATTTCAGCTCTACGTTATTCCTTCTAATATCAGCTAAGTGTAACTAACTTCAGCTAATCTCTTCAAAGTCAATCCGTTTTTCAAGTCTCGGATGCTGTTGTCATAGTGTACTTGTATGTGATTATTACTGCCTGCTATTACCTCTTGATGATGCTGTTAACTCGCATGTCCATTTGAAACTATCTGCAAGATCTTTTTTATGCTCTTCTGCGAGTATACTTATCATGGAGTGTCTGCAGGTTGGCATATGAGGTCTGCATTTTTTGCCATTTTGTATGACACTACATTGCATGCAATTAGGTAGTTAATGCTCATAGGTGATATTAGGTGCTGCATATCTGCCTGATTGCTCAAATTTATGCGGTCTTCTCCTAAACAAACTACTGAGTATTTCTATATATTTCATTTTATATTTTCAGCTAAAGACGTATATTAGGCCATACTTCATTCTCTCGTACTTTGGTGCTCTAGCTCAGGGCTTTTCAACCTTTTCAGAAATTGTACCACTTTTATCGCATGAAATTTTTCAAGTACCACCTGTGATTTCGCAAGATGTTAACAACTCAATAAGTAAAAAAAAAACAAAATATGTACATTTAATAATAATAATGCTATGATTATTATTATTTATTGAAGCGCCAACATATTACGCAGCGCTGGACATTAGTTTAGGTTACAGACAATATTAGGGGTGACATACAGCAATATGACAATACAGGAATACAAGAAAACCAGATCATGCAGCACAGTATGAGTACAAGGTAAACCATTCAATGAATATCTATATAGAGCTGCCAGCCCCCATCATAGTGTGAATTGTCTATCCAAGCAGGAGACAGGGCAGAGAACTTCTAATCTTGTTGCTTGCTGTGCAGAGCAGTCACCCATCAGTGACTCCACTCCTAGCACTGCATATGCAAGATCTGATAAAGTGACATTGGAAGTAAAAAAAAAAAAATCTGTGTCATTACTAACTTCCTTCTGTCTATTAAAGGGGATCAGAAAAAAGGCAAACATTGAAAATGTTCCTTTAACAGTATGTGTTGAGGATGTGGGAGGAATCTGCAGTGCACAGAGGAAACCCACACAGACACAGGGAGAACATACAAACTCTGTGCAAATAAAGCCCTGGCTGGGATTCAAACTGGGGACCACCACATTGAACTGTTTTCCATCCATACACATATATACGTACATGCATGCATGGTTTTGCTACACCAAGTGCTGGATACTGTATATGCTGTACCAAGGTAAAACATTTTTTTAAAAAAGCAACTTATAAAAGTACTTCTGTGCTAGATAGTGACTATTTCAGATCATACCAAATAAACAAATTATGTAGCAAGAAGGGCTGTCTTTGCAATCTTACAATCTGAAGGGATATAAATATGCAGAACACACACACACACACACACTTGCATAGCTGTGAATTGTTTTGGGACACCTGGACTAAGTGCTGCTTCCAGGGAAAAACCCAGGATTTCTAAGGGGGGGGGGGGGATTCCTGAAAGGTCTCTCTCAGCAAGTTGTGCACTACTACGCATGTGCTGGCACAGCATTTGCCAGCAAAAGACACAGGGTGCAACCTTAGTAGAGGTATTCATCTTCCATACAGCCCTATATACATTATCCCCAATACACGTTATCTTTTCACAGTGCATCTGCCCTTAAAGAGAATCTGTACTCTAATATTCTTACAATAAAAAGCATACCATTCTATTCATTATTTTCTCCTGTGCCCCTCTGTGCTGTTTCTGCCACTCTCTGCTGCAATCCTGGCTTGTAATTAACAGTTTTAGGCAGTGTTTACAAACAAACTAACCAGCTTCTAATAGGCTCAGCTAAGCATAGTGTATGAGTCATTCAGAGTATGCAGGGGGCCTGCAGAGGGTGTGTATCGCTTCTACCAATCACAAGCAGCCCTGCACATTCCACACAATCAAGCTTTAGCCTGACAAACAGGACAGAGGAAAGATACATTGATTTATTACAGAGACAGTGCAGTTAGGAAAGACTGCAGTAAGCCAGAGCAGATTAGAACAGGCATAGGAACTTATAGGATAGAAGAACTAAGGCTGAAAAAATTGTTACAGAGTCTCTTTAAACTTTATACCACAGTGCACTGACCACACTGTAGATTCTAAAGCCCTGATCTAGAACTAGGTCACAGGATAAGAATTGTTTTTATGAACATGGTGAAACACTGATCATGGTTTCCTTTTGGTTGTGCCTTAGAATCAGGTCCAACCAGGAATATAATTATGCATTTTTTAAATTTTTCCAAATATACTATACATAGAAATATAGAACTTGTTCTCCATTACCTTGCAGCCTTCCTTGTTGTCGGGGCACTCACGAACGGCACGTACGAACCCCTCCTGCTGCACGATATGGCAAATAACCAGCCAGAGAAAGGAAGGAACACTCCTGGAGACCCTGCTGCTCTCCTCCTATTTCCCTCACTTTTCCTTATCTCCCCTCAACCACCCTGGCAGACACTTTATTTTTCATCTCCCTTCCCCCCAGGGGAGGACTGGGACCTTTTGGCCTGGGGGGAAAACACAAACTAGAAGCCTGTTATGAAAGCATCAGCCCAAATGACGTCACACGCGCACCACACATCGTATATGCCAGTAGTCACATGGGGTGCCAATGTGGAAATACAGCAAGAAAATTCAAGGGATAGTGTGACAGGTAAAGTACAGACTTGGAGGGGGAATAGTATTTAACGTCGCCGGGGAGTTTAGTGGCAGCAGGGAGAGCCGTCATTCGGCTCACCCAGCGCCCAGCTCACTGGCGGCGTAGAAATACTTATGCAGAGAAGGGGAAAACAGTGAGGAGAGACGGGGGGAAAGCTGAAAAAGAGGGAAGCAGATATTTGCCTCACCAGAATTGCACTTTTATTTAGCTTTCCTGTATGACAAGAAGACACAGTCAGCACTAGGGGAAATGGGAGAAACAAAGGTGAATGAGGGAGGGCTGTGCACACCAACAGTGCTTCTGAGCATTTTTCAAATCACCAGCGATTTGAAAAGCGATTGGCTAATGTTACACTATGAGGGTGTTCTCACAGCAGCATTGTTGTTTTCATCAAAATCACAAAAAAAACTGCATGTAACATTTTTTGGAGCGATTCATTCAAAAATCGCTCTGAAAATTGCTTCACAAAATCGCTTTCGCAAATTGCTAGTGATTGCTATTGCGATTTTGGCGTTGCACTAGCCCAGAAAGAGGAGGAGTGTAGGGAGACTGAGAATAGTCTGAGATGGAGCAGAGCTGTATTGCAGTCCCACATTACACAGAGGCTACTTGCCTATAATATGACTCCTGTCACTGCCAGCCTCTCACACAAGCTACAAGTAGCCCTCCTGGAGTCTAGGGACTGTCAAAAACTTTTCAACCTTATCCACACATGCAGTCATTATAACATTGGGAAGAGACCAGACAGATTTTTTCCCACAGACCCTCCAGGCAAACTCTGTATCATGCTGTGTAGATTTACCAGCTTGCTCTCTCATTGCTCTGTAATTGCACTTTTATTAGCTAGACTAGTGCTTTATGGCCCATACTCACGGGCGATAAATGTGGCCTGTCGCCAGCACACGTGAGCGTGTGGGCGACAGGCCGGCGACAGCTCCTCGCCAGGTCCCTCCGCGTACACACGCGGAAGAGGGACCAGCGGCGAGACGGAAGCTGTCGCCGACGTTCCTCCTCCCCCCGCCGGAAGCTCCATGTAGCTAAATGGATGTTGCTGTCGCTAGTCCGCGTACTCACGCGGACTAGCGACAGTTGCGGCGGAGTTGCGGCGGCGACTGTTGCCATGCGATTGAAACTTTCAATCGCATGGCGACAAGAGCGGCGGCCGACAGTTCGGGGTGCGCGCACGTGCGGCGGCCCATACTCACGGGCGACCTGTCGCCGCAACACGCGCGCGCCGCGTGTTAAGGCGACAAAAGTCCCTCGTGAGTATGGGCCTTTACATTGTCTTAAACAAAAACAAACCTAATTACACCAGGCACTGGACCAGCCCTAAATCACTTTTTCTTTTGATCTCCCCACCAGCTCACACTTCATTTTAATCTCCCCAGAGCATACCACGTACCACCTGGCCAGTAAGAAAGTACCACCTCTGGTACGCGTACCACAGGTTGAAAAGCACTGCTCTAGCTGATGGCAAAAGCCACAAGAAATAGGTCCAAAATTAATAGGTCCAAGGAATTAATCATGAAGGGTTGGACGGTTTTGTTTTTTTCCAAATTAAGGATACAAACATAGCATCAGACAAAATAAAAGGCACTGAAGTCGCTAAGGACAGGCCCGTTTCTAGGGCCGTGCGGCCGCCCTGGTCACTATTGGGAGGGGGCGCTGTAATGGAGGGGGGAGCTGCAGCCGCGGAGAGGGCAGCCCGACCTCTCCCTTCCTTCCTCTCCCCGGGCCGCCCTCCGTGCTCCCCCCTCAGACTGCAGAGTTAGAATAGGGAAGCGCTCACTGTAAATAGTAACTCACCTCCCTGGTTCCAATCGCCGATCACTCACTTGCCGCTGGTCTCCTGCATTGACGCTGATACACACGCTGCTTCCTGTTACACAGGAAGCAGCGTGTGTATCAGCGTCTATGCAGAGCAGGAGGAGACCGGCGGCTAGTGAGTGATCGGCGATTGGAACCAGGGAGGCGAGTTACTATTTACAGTGCTTCCCTGCTGCAATCACTCTGCAGTCGGAGGGGGGAGCACGGAGGGCGGCCCGGGGAGAGGAAGGAAGGGAGAGGTCGGGCTACCCTCCCCGCGGCTGCAGCTCCCCCCTCCATTATGGGGGGGACCTTACCTACCTACCTATACTGGGGCACCTACCTATCTAACCTTTACTGGGGGGCAGCTACCTAATCTAACCTATACTGGAGGGCACCTACGTAATCTAATCTATACTGGGGGGCAGCTACCTATCTAACCTATACTGGGGGGCAGCTACCTAATGCAACCTATACTGGGGGGCAGCTACCTATCTAACCTATACTGGGGGGCAGCTACCTAATCTAACCTATACTAGGGGGCACCTACCTAATCTAACGTATACTGGGGGGCACCTACCTAATCTAACCTATACTGGCAGGCACCAACCTAATCTAACCTATACTGGGGGGCACCTACCTACCTAACCTATACTGGGGGGCAGCTACCTATCTAACCTCTACTTGGGCCACCTACCTAATCTAACCTATACTGGGGCACCTACCTAATGTAACCTATACTGGAGGGCACATATCTAATATAACCTAAACTGGGGGACACTGTAAGGCTTGGTGGTGTATTCTCCACAGTCAGCATGCAACGCATGAGCTGACGTGGAGGAGGTACACACACTAGCACAAGGAAACAGGCTATCCCTAGTATAGTGGAGGGGAGGACTGACTCCAATAGGAGATTGTGGCGCACAGAGCCGGTGCAGATCTGACAGCCACAAACAATGCTTTCGTATAACGTCTCAGCGCAAAGTAGCGCTGAGCGCAGAAACCAGAACTGAGGAGATAAGGACAGGTAGACAGAATGAACGCTTGCTAGCTAGCGGCTACTTAGCGACAGCAAGCGTCCAAAACCAGACAGACTGGAATGAGGCAGCCAATGCGTTGCGGCGATGGCGTGCCTCACAAAGACAGGACAGGATAGTCAGGAAAACAGCAGGATCAAGATAGATGAACGTAACACAGATAAATATACAATAAGTATGTTTTCCTAGCGTATTACAATTACAGCTATCAATGAAACTATTTGTAACGTCTGACTAATATATGTATATATCGGCAATGAACCGATATATGACATAAGCAGGAACGCTGACTAGGACTGGAGTAATACAGGGAACAGGACTCAGAAGGATTCGCTATCTCTTCGCACAGATGAACGCAATCCACAAACAGTAACAGAACAGGATTCAGAAGGATTCGCTATCTCTTCGCAGAGATGAACGCAATCCACAAACAGGACCAGGAACAGGATAACTAGCTCAGCACGGGTGCTCACGGTACGCGCAAACTACCAAAACGTGCTGGAAAACTGACTAACTGAACACAGGAAATAAACAGTTCGTGTACGTATATATCAGCGACACTGATGTATCAACGTAACACGAATACAAGGAAAATAATAAACGTGCTGGTATGCATATATATTGGCAATGAACCAATATATGATGCAAAACCAGCAAAGTATCTTTAGAACAAGAAACACGATCGGGGCTGAAGCGACAGCAAGACGGGCTTAAACTGAAGCTATGAAAACCCAAGGAAACCCTGCAGGAAGCAGATCTTTATACTGAGGTCATCCAATGGGAGCAGACATGCAGATTCCCACACAGGTGAATGATAATCAGTCACAAGCTGACAGCAGGGAAAGACAGACAAAGCTATGCAGCTTGCATGGAAATAGATCAGAACTGCCTGAGCTGAAGCACTACTACTTCCAGCAACAGCTGCTGCAGCAGCGATCATCACAGTACCCCCGCCCTTAAAAGCGGATTCCAGACGCTTTTCAAAACTGAAATTCCCAACAAAACAGTCCGACTGATAATTCATGATGACCGGGACAGCCCGGCAAGACCGAATTCCAGAATCAGTCCCCACAAGACTGGACCCATCAGAACCAGAACCTACAGAACCATGCCCATCAGTACTACAAGCCCCAATGTGACACCCATCAGAACCATGATTTCCAGAAGAAAGCCCTCCAAAATTCCCTGAGCGATACCCACCGCCTTCCAGGAACCGTTCAGAAACGCCAAAGCCTTTGCAATGCCCACCGGTACTGTCTTTACCAACACAAAACCCACTGTTGAACCAGTCCAAGGCACCAGGACAAGTTTTCTCAGAGACCTCCCAGAACACCTTGAAGCTCCAAAGAGATCCCCCTAGGTCAGAATGCCCCTTAGGCTCACATGGAGAACTATCAAGAACCCCTATGGAACCTAGGGCAATTCCTGAGTCAGGGCCACAAGGACAAACATCAATATCAGGGCTTTCAGGGACCAGAACCATCTCTGGGCATGCAGGCAGACTGGCAACATCAGAACGTGTTCCCACTAAGGAAGCATCAGAGCACGCTAACACCTTAGACACACTTGGGCATTCTGGCACACAAAGAACATCTGGGCACACCGGCACAAGAGAAACCTCTGGGCATGTCAAGGAACTGTGAGCCTCAGGGTCAGCCAGGACAGGACCAAAACCAGGACTGGCCAAAAAAAAATCCTCATGACTAAACTTCGCAACTACTGGACTTTTACACGAGAATGCTGGATCAGACTTAGATGTCGCTGACTCCAGCAAAGTCAGTAACAAATCAGATTCAGGGGCACTAACAAGACAGGACAAATCTTCTGATGTATGCACTGAACCAGATAGGGACTCCACAACTACCTCTGGACTGGACAGAGACTCATTTAATACACTGGATTGGAGCTCATGAGGCGCTGCAGAACAAGTCAGTATTGCAGCAGCCCCCACTGGACTAGGCAAAACTGAGGAATTCCCTGGACAGGAAGGGGACTCTGGAACCTCTGCCACAGCGGCCAGAGAACCAGAATCTTTCAGAATACAGGGCTGGGTTTCAGGAACACTCATCAGACCGGACTGAAATTCTGAGATTTCTATTATTTTGACCAGAGAATCAGAATTATCCATGTTACAGGGCAAGACTTCTGAAACATTCAGAGGACAGGGCTGGAGTTCCTCGGCTGTTACAACACTGGAGAGGGACTCAACAACATTGGTTAAATCAGACTGTGTACAGGGCAAGGTATCTAACACACTTGCTGACGAGGACAATATTTCAATGGCTTCTGCTTTGCTGGGCAGAAATTCATCAAGTTTTATTAGAGCAGACTGTAATTCCAAAACAGCTGCTAGACAAGTGAATATTACTGCAACACCAACTGAGGTAAGCAGTGCCTCAGACTGCTCTGCTAGAGGGTTTGAAATATCCAAAGTACTGGGTGAAGCATAAGACTCTGCGACCACAGCTTCACTGGACAGGATCACTGAACAGTCCATATTGCAGGGCAAAACCATGGAAGCACCTGCTGGACAGCATAATGATTCTGTGACCTGAGTTTCATTGGAGAGATCTACTGCACAATTCATGGTACAGGGCAAATTTATTGGAACATTTTCTGAACAAGGTAATAATTCTGCGATTTCAGGTTCACAGAGCAGATGCTCTGAGCTATTCACGAAAGTAGAGCGAGGTGTAGAAACAGGAAGATCAAGACACAATGTTTGCGCATCTGAATCATCATTCATTTGTAAAATTGGAAAATTCAGATGCTGGGGTTCTGAGGTTACTAGACAGGATTGCTGGGACTCGGAAACTGATGTAGTGCATCTATTGGCATCTGCTGGATCAGACAGGAGTTGAACTTTATTAACACAGGTAATTTCTGCAGAAGTGTTTGCAGAGACAGGCAAGATTTTTCTGGTGTCTGTTTCACTGAACAAAGACTCATGAGTACTGGCTAGGCTGGACTCAGAAGTCAGCAAGACCTCTGGATTCTCTGCTGAGAAATTTGTGCAGGGCAAAGTTAAGAAAGTATCAGTGGCTTCTGTTTTACTGGGAAGTAACACTGAGTTATCCATGGTACAGGGTGGAGTTACAGGAACATTCACAAGACATGGCAGGGACTCAGTAACTGGAGAAGTGGGACAGTCTCCAATTGACAGTGTGTCTTCCCTGGTATCAACTGATTGAATCGCATAAAAATCATCCAAAATCATTTTCCACACATCGATCAATGGAGCCACAAAGTCATACCCACACACACCAGTCTTTATTAGGTTATAGGCAGACTTAATGCATGCATTCAATACTAATTCACTTTTTGCACTGTAAAATTGACAAAATGAACTTGAATCATTCTTCCATTCATTGACCAGAGCTTCCATCTCTCCTTTCTCAAATGGAGGATTCCAAGCATACTTAACAGGCAGATCACAGTTTGCAGATATGATTGTGGCAGGGACATATATTGGGTTAATTAGCAGGTGATTGGCAGATTCCTTATTCTTAAGAATCTCTAATACCTGTAGCAAGTGTTGAACTGTAGTGTATGCAAACTTTCCTTGCTTCACAAATAAGTTGATTTGTTCAATACTCTGTAATATCTCCTCATAATCATACTCAGATAATTCTTTTAAACAAAAATCTTTATTTTCCCTAGCCAGTGATGAAAGTTCATTAATAGTTTCATAAGTCCATTTAACTCCCCTGAAAGACAATTGCATTTCATTATCTGTTAATGGCAGAATCTCATTGCAGGTCTGATGCGCAGTCGCTAAACATAACGATTCTGCAGATTGGACACGTTTCTTAGAACGTTTGCGTTTTGCCTTTGACCTTGCTGTTTTTGGTGATTTATTCAAAGCTGCAGGAAAATTATCAGTAAAACTTTCTGCTTGCTGCTCATTCTTGCAAGCAATTGAAGGAGCAGCTGATTGGCCTGCTGCCAGGAGTTCATTAAGAGGAAAAGGCAATGGATCTATGCGCAACCAATTGTGAATTACAAAAGCTATAAATTGCAAAGGACTTTGTCTAAACTGAGTGTGATCTAAGACATCGATTGCCCAATCAAAAAGTTTGCCCTTAAAAAGAGCACAAACGATCCAATCAGACCAGGTAGAAATTGCAGAAGCCCGAAAGTCGGGATTGGCCAGAACTTTAACCAATTCTGATATAAATTTGTCTGTAACTTCAGGACCAAGCTTTTAAAATTTTTTAAAGGAGCAGGACCCCTGACAAACAGTGTCATAATTTCTGGAAATTCCCCCCACAATAGGGATTGGTAATGGGGTTTTCATAATGTAAGGCTTGGTGGTGTATTCTCCACAGTCAGCATGCAACGCATGAGCTGACGTGGAGGAGGTACACACACTAGCACAAGGAAACAGGCTATCCCTAGTATAGTGGAGGGGAGGACTGACTCCAATAGGAGATTGTGGCGCACAGAGCCGGTGCAGATCTGACAGCCACAAACAATGCTTTCGTATAACGTCTCAGCGCAAAGTAGCGCTGAGCGCAGAAACCAGAACTGAGGAGATAAGGACAGGTAGACAGAATGAACGCTTGCTAGCTAGCGGCTACTTAGCGACAGCAAGCGTCCAAAACCAGACAGACTGGAATGAGGCAGCCAATGCGTTGCAGCGATGGCGTGCCTCACAAAGACAGGACAGGATAGTCAGGAAAACAGCAGGATCAAGATAGATGAACGTAACACAGATAAATATACAATAAGTATGTTTTCCTAGCGTATTACAATTACAGCTATCAATGAAACTATTTGTAACGTCTGACTAATATATGTATATATCGGCAATGAACCGATATATGACATAAGCAGGAACGCTGACTAGGACTGGAGTAATACAGGGAACAGGACTCAGAAGGATTCGCTATCTCTTCGCACAGATGAACGCAATCCACAAACAGTAACAGAACAGGATTCAGAAGGATTCGCTATCTCTTCGCAGAGATGAACGCAATCCACAAACAGGACCAGGAACAGGATAACTAGCTCAGCACGGGTGCTCACGGTACGCGCAAACTACCAAAACGTGCTGGAAAACTGACTAACTGAACACAGGAAATAAACAGTTCGTGTACGTATATATCAGCGACACTGATGTATCAACGTAACACGAATACAAGGAAAATAATAAACGTGCTGGTATGCATATATATTGGCAATGAACCAATATATGATGCAAAACCAGCAAAGTATCTTTAGAACAAGAAACACGATCGGGGCTGAAGCGACAGCAAGACGGGCTTAAACTGAAGCTATGAAAACCCAAGGAAACCCTGCAGGAAGCAGATCTTTATACTGAGGTCATCCAATGGGAGCAGACATGCAGATTCCCACACAGGTGAATGATAATCAGTCACAAGCTGACAGCAGGGAAAGACAGACAAAGCTATGCAGCTTGCATGGAAATAGATCAGAACTGCCTGAGCTGCAGCACTACTACTTCCAGCAACAGCTGCTGCAGCAGCGATCATCACAGACACCTACCTAACCTATACTAGGGGGCAGATACCTATCTAACCTATACTGGGGGACAGCTACCTAATTTAACCTATACTGGGGGGCAGCTACCTAGCTAACCTATACTGGGGGCACCTACAGTGCTGTGAAAAACTATTTGCCCCCTTCCTGATTTCGTATTCTTTTGCATGTTTGTCGCACTTAAAGGTTTCTGCTCATCAAAAACCGTTAACTATTAGTCAAAGCTAAAATAATTGAACACAAAATGCAGTTTTAATCAATGGTTTTTATTATTTAGTGAGAAAAAAAACTCAAAACCTACATGGCCCTGTGTGAAAAAGAAATTGCCCCCTGAAATAATAACTGGTTGGGCCACCCTTAGCAGCAATAACTGCAAACAAGCATTTGCGATAACTTGCAGCGAGTCTTTTACAGAGCTCTGGAGGAATTTTGGCCCACTCATCTTTGCAGAATTGTTGTAATTCAGCTTTATTTGAGGGTTATCTAGCATGAACCGCCTTTTTAAGGTCATGCCACAACATCTCAATAGGATTCAGGTCAGGACTTTGACTAGGACACTCCAAAGTCTTCATTTTGTTTTTCTTCAGCCATTCAGAGATGGATTTGCTGGTGTGTTTTTCGTCATTGTTAACCATCACACTACCACCACCATATTTTACTGTTGGTATGATGTTCTTTTGCTGAAATGCTGTGTTACTTCTACGCCAGATGTACCGGGACACGCACCTTCCAAAAAGTTCAACTTTTGTCTCGTCGGTCCACAAGGTATTTTCCCAAAAGTCTTGGCAATCATTGAGATGCTTTTTTAGCAAAATTGAGACGAGCCTTAATGTTCTTTTTGCTTAAAAGTGGTTTGCGCCTTGGATATCTGCCATGCAGGCCGTTTTTGCTCAGTCTCTTTCTTATGGTGGAGTCGTGAACACTGACCTTAATTGAGGCAAGTGAGGCCTGCAGTTCTTTAGATGTTGTCCTGGGGTCTTTTGTGGCTTCTCGGATGAGTTTTCTCTGCGCTCTTGGGGTAATTTTGGTCGGCCGGCCACTCCTGGGAAGGTTCATCACTGTTCCATGTTTTTGCCATTTGTGGATAATGGCTCTCACTGTGGTTCGCTGGAGTCCCAAAGCTTTAGAAATGTCTTTATAACCTTTACTAGACTGATAGATCTCAATTACAGTACTTTTGTTCTCATTTGTTTCTGAATTTGTTTGGATCCTGGCATGATGTCTAGCTTTTGAGGTGCTTTTGGTCTACTTCTCTATGTCAGATAGCTCCTAATTAAGTGATTTCTTGATTGAAACAGGTGTGGCAGTAATCAGACCTGGGGGTGACTACAGAAATTGAACTCAGGTGTGATAAACCACAGTTAAGTTCTTTTTTAACAAGGGGGACAATCACTTTTTCACACAGGGTCATGTAGATTTGGAGTTTTTTTTCTCACTAAATAATAAAAACCATCATTTAAAACTGCATTTTGTGTTCAATTATGTTATCTTTGACTAATAGTTAACGGTTTTTGATGAGCAGAAACATTTAAGTGTGACAAACATGCAAAAGAATAAGAAATCAGGAAGGGAGCAAATAGTTTTTCACACCACTGTAGCTAATCTAACCAATACTGGGGGGCACCTACCTAATCTAACCTATACTGGGGGGCACCTACCTAATCTAACCTATACTGGGGGGCACCTACATAATCTAACCTATACTGGGAGGCACCTCCTGTTGCTGGGTTAGCGATGCCGGATGAGGTAGAGCTTGGAGAGGCATTGGGGGAGAAGGAGCCAGAGAGGTAGGTGCTGTCATCGACTCGTAGGGACGCAGGTCCGGCTATTTGCGGCGTTGGCAACACCTGTGCCGTAGCGGGTGAGGAGTCGCTGCCAGGCTCCACAAGGTTCACCCAGTGCGCCGTAAGGGAGGTATTTTTCAGGCTTTGGGTGATTTTGCCGACCACGTGATCATGTAATGCTGGCACGGCAGAGTGCACAAAGTAGTGGCGGGTGGGACCCACGTAACGTGGTATGGCCATCGACATCATGCACTTGAAGCTGTCTGTCTCCACTGCTCTATATGGCAGCTTTTCGCAGGCCAGAAACTTGGCAATGCTGGCTGTTAGTGCCATGGCCCGGGGGTTATTTGCTGGCAATTTTCTCCTGCGCTCCAATCTCCGGGACAGACAACTGAACAGTAGGCTCGCACAATGAAGGGCAGTTGATGTTTGTTGTTGTCGTCATCGATGACTGGGAACAGTCAAGAGCACTATTGCTGAAACTGACATCAGGTACTACGGATGTTTGGCCACCACGAAATGGCTGGGCTGCTGAGGAGGGTCTGGTGTCCACAACGGAGGCAGTGTTGCTGGGGGCTGGAAGCAAGCCGGTACCCTGGCCTTGCGCGTTTGACCACAGAATGCTATGTTTGGCTTCTATGTGCCGGCGCATGCTGGTGGTGGTGAGGTTGTTGACATTTTTTCCCCTGCTCAGTGTGGTCCTGCACACCTTGCAAATCACCATGGTTGCATCCTCCCTGCTGTCTTCAAAGACAGACAAGACTTTGGAGGACCTTCTGCTTTGCTTGGGAGTTTGGTGCATGCCTTTTTTGCGTCTCACTTGTGCGCTTGTTGTGGCCGATATTCCCTGTCTACTTTGTGGCACAACGGAACTCTTGCAGCAGTGGATTCTTCAGCTGACTAATCTATACTGCTATCCCGGGAATGAGAATAGCTCCTGCGAATAGCCCATTGTGTCGTGGAACAATTCTTCGGACTCGTTATTTGGCCGTTGTGTCCATGGTGTAGCTGCTGGTTGTGTCACCTTTGTGCCCACTGGCTCCTTGTAAATGGAAGAGGACCTCGTGCCTGACAAGGATGGGCTGGTGCTTAACCCGCTGCTGGACGCTTGAGAGGTCAACAAATTTACTAACTGGTCCTGTTCTTCTGGAATATTGAGGGTTGTTTTTTGCCTGGACAAGATGGGCGGTATTGAGTGGGTTTTCTTAGGTGCGTTCCACGGCCTCTACGTGAACCGTCAGGGGAAACACCTCTTCCCCTGCCCCTCCCTCTTTCACTGGATTTCTTCATAGTAGTCGTTACTCGTTACTTGTCACAAAGATGAAATAAATTATAATTTTTTTATATTTGTGGGCACAATTTGTCCCCTGAAAGTACTGTTTTATTATACAACACTAAGCACGAGTAAAATGCAATAAAGTGTGTTTTTTGGTTCAAAACTGCGCAAAAAACAAGCAAACAATAAATTGTCTTTATTTTAGAGCCACAAGTGATCCCACCTGGCACTGAAATTACTGTTTTTGGTTCAACACTAAGACAAAATTATTTGCAAGAAAGTGTGTTTATTTTAGAGACACAAGTGATCCCACCTGGCACTGAAATTACTGTTTTTGGTTCAACACTAAGACAAAATTAATTGCAATACAGTGTGTTTTTCTGGAGACAACTGATCCCACCTGCCACTGACAGTACTGTCTTTTGGTGCAACACTAAGACAAAATTATTTGCAATACAGTGTGTTTTTTTGGAGACAACTTATCCCACCTGCCACTGACAGTACTGTCTTTTGGTGCAACACTAAGACAAAATTAATTGCAATACAGTGTGTTTTTTTGGGAGACAACTGATCCCACCTGCCACTGACAGTACTGTCTTTTGGTGCAACACTAAGACAGAATTATTTGCAATACAGTGTGTTTTTTGGAGACACAACTGATCCCAGCTGCCACTGACAGTACTGTCTTTTGGTGCAACACTAAGACAAAATTATTTGCAATACAGTGTGTTTTTTGGAGACAACTGATCCCCAGCTGCCACTGAAAGTACTGTCTTTTGGTGCAACACTAAGACAAAATTAATTGCAATACAGTGTGTTTTTTTGGAGACAACTGTCCCACCTTCCACTGAAAGTACCTGTCTTTTGGTGCAACTCTGCTGCTGGCAGTGCCTGCTGGCAGTGGTGAGTCAGAGGCCCTGTGGGTGCTATCAGCGGTGAGGATAGGGCCCTGTGGCTGGCCTGTCTGGCAGTGATGAGGCAGGGGCTCTGTGGGTGGCTGGGTGCTGCTGTCAGTGGTGAGGCAGAGGCTCTGTCCTCTGTGGCTGCAGCAGTGCTGTGTGAGGCAGAGGCCCTGTGGGTGCTACTGTCAGCGGTGATGCTGGGGGCCAGGGACCTGTGGCTGGCCTGGCTGGAAGTGCGCTACGCTGACGCTCCCTCCTACCTATCCAAAGCTAAACCCCAAAGCAAATGGCGTCGATAACGCCCGTTCGGGTATTTATAGTCCCGAACCACGTGACCCGCTCGGCCAATCACAGTTCGGGTGACCGTTCGGCCAAGTTCGGTGCACGCTCGGCCAAGTTCGGTGCACGCTCGGCCAATCACAGTAGAGGGGAGGAGTTCGAGCAGCGTGGCCGAGCATCGTCACAAACACCATGCGGTGTTTGGCTGTGTTTGGCTCGAACCCGAATAGCCCATTATTCGGGGAATAACGAATAGTGTTGAACACTGTTCGATCAACACTACACAATACAGGTAATAGACAATAGATACAACAATACAGGTAATAAGCAATAAGATACTCAACACAATGCAGAGATAGTATTACAATGTCAGATCATACACTGGAGTGGTAGTGATAAAAATACAAGTTCCATAAATCTGGGTAAAGTGCACACAGTCAAGTATGATACACAGGCGCGTCGCTAGCGCTATTCGATCGTGGCACGTGCCACGAACCTGGCCTTAGGGTGCCCCTGATCTATGAAATGGGGTGCCCAGCAGAAGTGCCCCGAATGTATGGGCACAAGACCACAAGTTATCAGCAAACGCGGCCGCCGTTCGCTCACATACGGCGGCCGCATACATTTCCGGCTCCCGACATCAAACTCAAAAACTGACAGCATGCGCTGCCTTAATCCGCCCCCCTGCCGCCTCCTGCTCCAATCAGAAGCGGAGGAGCACCTGGCAGGGGGCGTGGAGTTGCATTGAACGGCAGGGGGCTGGAGCCGTGGAGCGTGAGTAGCTCCGCCCCCTGCACAGCGTGTGACCCAGGCCACCAGGCGAGCACATGGCATCATATTGGCTGCGCCGTCCGCACCCGGCAAAACTTTAGCCTGCCGCCAGATCCTCAGGCACACCAGCCACAGACTGCTGCCTCCACCACCACCGTCTGGCCTCGCCGCCTCACCACCGCTCGACCAGCGCCCCCCACAGTGCCTCTCTCAGGCAGGTTTGGACTGGTGACTGTGCCACTGCCTGCCAGAGTGACTGACTCAGTCAGTACACCCCCGTCCCTCTCCCTGGCCTACCACTGCCAGATGCCCCAGACCACCTCGTGGACACTGACTGGTCCTGGACAAGGAAGGAAGCAAGCAAGGTGCCACTGCCTGCAGCCAGATGCCAGAGGCCACCCACCAGGCAGCCTGCAGCCAAGAGCATTCACACAGTAAGTGGCACCCTGGCCCAGCAATTGCAAGTGGCGGGGGTTTGGTGGGTGAGGGGGTGAGGAGAGTGCAGCACTGTCTGCAGCCAGAGCCAGCTAGCCACACACAGCCAGCCAGCCTGCAGCCAGCAGTAGCCACTAGCTAGGTGGGGGGCTGGGGTGGAGGAGGGGAGAGAGTGCAGCCAGAGCCAGCTAGCCACACAGCCAGCCAGCCCAGTAGTAGCCACAAGCCAGGTGGGGGTTTGGGGTGGAGGAGGGGAGAGCGTGCAGGCAGAGCCAGCTAGCCACACAGCCAGCCAGCCTGCAGCCAGCCCAGTAGTAGTAGCAGCCACTAACCAAACAGCACCTGGGACTGGCTGGGCCTGTGTGCTGTGCTTTCTCTGTGTACTTATCTCTGCTACCTCCAAAATGTGCAGTATGAGCTGTTTACTGTGCCTGCACTGATGGTAAACTAGCTGCAGTGTGTGCTGATCTCTGCTACCTCCAGTATGTACAATACAAGCTATTACTATGAGCCTGTACTGATAGTAAACTAGCTGCAGTGTGTGCTGATCTCTGCTACCCCCAGTATGTACAGTATAAGCTGTTACTCTGTGCCTGTACTGATAGTAAACCAGCTGCAGTGTTTGCTGATCTCTGCTACCCCCAGTATGTACAGTATAAGCTGTTACTCTGTGCCTGTACTGATAGTAAACTAGCTGCAGTGTGTGCTGATCTCGGATGCCTTCAGTATGTACTATATAAACTGTTACTCTGCCTGTACTGATAGTAAACTGGCTGCAGTGTGTGCTTCTCTCTGCTACCTCCAGTATATACAGTATAAGCTGTTACTCCGTACCTGTACTGATAGTTAACTAGCTGCAGTGTGTGCTGATCTCTGCTACCTCCAGTATAAGCTGTTACTCTGTGCCTGTACTGATAGTAAACTAGCTGCAGTGTGCTGATCTCTGCTGCCTACAGTATGTAGAGTATACGCTGTTCTCTAGTGCCTGCACTGTGTGCTGATCTACCTCCAGTGTGTACAGTGTAAGGTGTTACTCTGTGCCTTTACTGCTTGTAAACCAGCTGTATTGTATGCTGATCCCTGCTACCTTCAGTATGTACATTATTAGTGTGATGATATATACTGAAGGACACCGGTAGGGACCACTAGGAGGAGAATTCAGGAGTTTTATTAATCCACAAAACACCAGGACCTAGTACAACAGTTGATGTTCCAGGGAAACAAACTTCAATAACAACAGAAGAACATGGACAGGGTGAGAATTCTATTCAGTCCAAGAGGATCGCATCTAAAATCCAGGTGTTTTAGTCCAGCATCCCACATAGAGGTTTTAGTAAAATCCAGTGATCTTGGGAGAACAGTTCACAAAGTCCAACTGAGTCTATCCCAGGGCAGGCACCATCTACAGCATTGGATCCACTGCAGCCTGTTGGATCCCTCTCAGAACATCCAGTCTCACAGGCAAAGGAACACAGATCAAGAAAGTAGCTACTCCAGTAGCTCTGGATCCAGGGGGATGGAGAACCAGCGCCGCAGCTTGCTGTCGCCTTGACTGACTCTCCCCCTCAGTCACTGACCCTCTTTTTAATGCACATACTGAATGTTATCAGTCCAGCAGGGCCCAGTCCCCAGACCACTTAGTAGATAGTGAAAATGACCTTCTGTAGGTGCCTTGTGGTCTGGCAGAGAGGAGTCAGACAATTGTCTCTTGAGCAGATAAGAACAATCCTCCAGGTGCTGTGTTTGTCCAGCAAGGAACAGTCAACAATTGCCTTTTGGATAGATAATGAGAACACAAGTCCTCTCTGAGCTCTGGGAGGTGCAGCTACAATTTTACAGACAACCTACACAGCAATGAACCATGTAACAATGAAATGAAAATATACATATATTTATAACAAATCTATCACATTCCTCCCCCCTAACTTCATGGTTTTCCACGATGATCCCTTAGTAGGGGGAAGAGTGAAACCACATGCAGTTAACCCACCTCAGCCTGCCGTGATAGTCCATCTGCATTTCCATGTTCTTTTCCTTTCCGGTGCTGTATAGTAAAGGAATATTGCTGCAGAGCGAGGCTCCAACGTAAAAGTTTACCATTCTCTCCAGAAACCCGCTGGAGCCAGCTCAAGGGATTGTGGTCTGTAAGAATAGTGAATTCTCGGCCATACAGATAGGGTTGTAATTTCTTTAGAGCCCAGACAATGGCAAGGCACTCTTTTTCCACTGTTGAATATGCCACTTCTCTGGGGAGCAGTTTCCGGCTAAGATAGATGATGGGGTGCTCCTCTCCTTGCTGATTTACTTGGGAAAGCACTGCTCCAATGCCATAGGTAGAGGCATCAGTTTGCACAATAAAACGGCTTGAGTAGTCTGGAGCAGTCAGAACAGGTGAATTGGCAAGTGCAGATTTTAAGGCAGTCATGGCATCCTCACATTCTGGAGTCCAGTGCACAATCCTGGGTTTCTTCTTGCTGGTCAAATCTGTTAAGGGTTTAGACAGAGTGCTATAGTTAGGAATGAATTTTTTGTAATAAGCAGCAGTTCCTAGAAGGACACCGGTAGGGACCACTAGGAGGAGAATTCAGGGGTTTTATTAATCCACAAAACACCAGGACCTAGTACAACAGTTGATGTTCCAGGGAAACAAACTTCAATAACAACAGAAGAACATGGACAGGGTGAGAATTCTATTCAGTCCAAGAGGATCGCATCTAAAATCCAGGTGTTTTAGTCCAGCATCCCACATAGAGGTTTTAGTAAAATCCAGTGATCTTGGGAGAACAGTTCACAAAGTCCAACTGAGTCTATCCCAGGGCAGGCACCATCTACAGCATTGGATCCACTGCAGCCTGTTGGATCCCTCTCAGAACATCCAGTCTCACAGGCAAAGGAACACAGATCAAGAAAGTAGCTACTCCAGTAGCTCTGGATCCAGGGGGATGGAGAACCAGCGCCGCAGCTTGCTGTCGCCTTGACTGAATCTCCCCCTCAGTCACTGACCCTCTTTTTAATGCACATGCTGAATGTTATCAGTCCAGCAGGGCCCAGTCCCCAGACCACTTAGTAGATAGTGAAAATGACCTTCTGTAGGTGCCTTGTGGTCTGGCAGAGAGGAGTCAGACAATTGTCTCTTGAGCAGATAAGAACAATCCTCCAGGTGCTGTGTTTGTCCAGCAAGGAACAGTCAACAATTGCCTTTTGGATAGATAATGAGAACACAAGTCCTCTCTGAGCTCTGGGAGGTGCAGCTACAATTTTACAGACAACCTACACAGCAATGAACCATGTAACAATGAAATGAAAATATACATATATTTATAACAAATCTATCACATTTAGCTGTAAAGCCTGGTACACACATACAATTGATTGCCTATGCCTATGCCTATGCCTATACTGAGCTCCATCCAATATTTCGATGGGCAGGGCCGTTGTCTGTAGCTTACACTGCTGCTAAGTTCATGTACATTTGGCCCCACCCATGACCACGCCCACTCACAGAATGGCCACACCCATTTTTTGCCATGTATGCCCCACCTGGTGCCCCCAGGTGCCACCGATCTTCAAGGACCCTAGAAACGCCCCTGGCCCTGCCAAAGGCTTACAATCTAGAGAGAGGGGTTGGTGACACAAAAGGAGGGGGTGCATCAAGAAGTTCTTGGCAGAGAGGGTTAGGGCAGTGTTGAGTTGATGTAGGCCTCCTTGAAGAAGTGAGTTTTGAGTGCTTTTTTTGAAGGTGTTGAAGGTGGGGGCAAGCCTGATGGGCAGTGGGAGAGAGTTCCACAATGATGCTCGGATATCCCCAATCACGGATTCGACTATTCGGCCGTGGTTGAAAAAAAATCTGGAAATGGCGTGATTAATTTCCGGATATGAAATGGACTCACAAATTCTCCTGGGGCACCGGAGGTGGGGAAGAGCCCCTTGTCCATGGATTGGACAAGGGCTCCAGGGGAGAGGGAAAGGCTTGGCCGCCCGTCTCCCCCAGAGCCCCACCATACCATGGACCATGCGGGCTGGTATAGCTCAGGGTGCGAAGACCCAGTTGGCCAGGGCTCCGCATTCTGGCTATCGCAGCCTGCATGGGGGACAAGGGGCTACAGAGGCTCTGAAGGGGGGACCCCACGTAATTTTTTTTTTTAATTTCCCACTATCAGCACAAAAAAAAATATATATTTTTTTTTAAATATTGTTTCCCACAATCTTTCTAACATATCCTGCAAATTTGGTGTTGCTACCGTGTTTCCCTGAAAATAAGACATATATTAATTTTTCATAAAAAATATGTGCTAGGGCTTATTTTCGGGGAGGACTTATATTTGTGGGGGTAGCCAGATTCCCCTTTATTCAGATCCCCCAGTATATATCCAGATCCCCCCAAGTACATAGCTCAGATCCCCCTGCGGCCTGCCGCTAGAGCTGTGGTTGATGCAGCCTGGGCTCCGATCAGCGATTAATGCAGCTAAAGTTATACAGTAACGGCGCTGCCCTTTACAGGAAGTAAACAGAGATCACTTCCTGTACACAGGCTTTGTCACTGTTCAAGTTTAGCTGCCTTCACTGCTGATGCATCTTAATTATGCATCTTAATTATGCACAGTGTTAGCCACAGCCCGGAGGGGGATACAACTTTCTGGAGGAGAGGGGCAGAAGCAGGAGAGGTAAATCGGCTGCAGCACCAGGGGGAGGGGGGGAGATGGGGGAGTGCAGCTAGGTCTTATTTTCGGGGATGTCTTATATTTCAAGCATGTTGGAAATATAAGATAGGTCTTATTTTAGGGGGATGTCTTATTTTAGGGGAAAGACGGTAGGATGTAAGGGGCCTTTGCTATTAACTGCTAAAGTCGGCGGGAATTGTTTAACTAAGAACTGCCATTTGCCGCATTTTAATGTGCACTTTTTTCCTTTGAAATTTTAAAATCGATGTTCTCAAAAACTATAAGGTCTTTTTGAAAAAATGTTTTCCTCTTGTTCCCACTGTTCTTCTTTACCAGTGCAGCTCGGATACCCCCAATACCGATTTGAGTGATTTCGAATCTGGGTCCGATCGAATCCGAATTCGGCCGTGATCACGGAAACCGTTTAGAGTCCGAATTCGATTCGAAATCACGTATTGAATTCGGATCACGAGTCAAGATCATGAATGGCTTTTAAATTGCTTCTAAAACTTCTTTACAGGTGAATGATGCATAAAGCATCATGTTTTTTAAAGAAAAACCTTTTTTTTTTTGAAGAAAAACATTTGTTTTATGTATTCTTCTTCTTCTTCTCCTCCTCCTCCTCCTTCTCATGGCAGCAGCGCATAATTCTGTGGACCCTGGCAGTGGGAGCACAGACAGCAGGAGGGTAAAAGCAGCAGCAAGAGGATGAGGAGTAACGTGTGGCAGCAGCAGGCAATAATAGGCCATGGTACCACGGTTGTAAATATAACAGAAGGAGGTTACAGACAGCTGTCATGAAGCCCACATTGTGTTCAATACACAATTGAGACAGCACAGTTTTAAACCAAGACACCTCTAAAAAAAATGTTATCAAAATATATAGCTATTGTAGTGGCGTAATAGCTAGTGGCGCATGGCAGCAGCGCATAGTTCTGTGGACCCTGGCGGTGGGAGCACAGACAGCAGGAGGGTAAAAGCAGCAACAGCAAGAGGAGGAGGAGGAGTAACGTGTGGCAACAGCAGGCAATAATAGGCCATGTATACAATAATAAACTATATGTAATAGATAGCAGAGATACCGCCGCAGAGACAAGCGGCATGGCGGCTATCTCCACGTATCAGCCGGCGGCCTCTGCCGCGCAGTTACATGCTGGTGCTCTGCCTGGTCCTTCTATTGCACATAGATTGAGGGCCCGTGCCAATCGCCAGGACCTTTATGCGAGTAGAAGGGGAGTCAGCTGATCTGCCTACTCAGCTGACTCCAACGGTACTTTGGATTGCCTGAGTGATGGGGGCGGCGCTGCGGAGCATCTCTGTATATATAGTACTGGTCTGTCAGTTGCTCCGTGTCTGCTGTTGCGAATGCTAACGTGTTAGCGCTCAGACCCTAGTCAGACCCTAAAGTGTGCTAGAACCAGCTGGAGCTGGGGATCCACACTTAGCCAGATTCTGTTGATAGCTTAAAGTACTAATTGCATTGTATTATCTGTTATGACCTTCTGCTTCCTTTGACTATTCTCCTGCTTGTTGATTCTGTACCTCTGCTCGTCTGATTCCTCCTGTTTGACTGACCCTCCTGTTCTCACCAGTGGGCCTAGCCACTGGTGAGGGATCTGTAATAGTCTTCACCTGCTCCTCAGGTGAAGCTCAGCTGCAGCATTGTCTGTAACACCTGCTCCTCAGGTGTCCACTAGCTGCAGTATAGTCTTAATCACCTGCTCCTCAGGTGATCATCCTTTGCAGCATTGCCTGTAACACCTGCTCCTCAGGTGTCCACTGGCTGCAGTATAGTCTTATTCACCTGCTCCTCAGGTGATCATCCTTTGTAGCACTATCAGTGGTTCCTGCTCCTCAGGCGTCCACTGACTGCTGTACAGTCTGAATCACCTGCTCCACAGGTGATCATTGGCTGCAGTACTGTCTGAGTCACCCGCTCCTCGGGAGATCTCCTCTTCCTCATTACTGTTGCACCAAACACTATATCACATTGCTTGTCCTGTGTCTGGCTATACTAGCATTATTGGTGATTCTGCAGATCACCACATAATCAGGTATAGCATCTGTATTATTGGTGATACTGCAGATCGCCAATAATCAGAAAATCTGTTTTGCTGACACCAATCATTACAGAACAGCAGACCCAACATTATGGACGCACTGCGCAGCCAACTTGAAGTCCTGACCACCACGGTGAATAATCTCACAGGGGTGATTAATACCCAACAGACTCAGATCACACAACTGTCTGGGACAGTATAGGTACTTCAAACGGCTGTTGCTACAGTGCGATCCCCTCCAGTTACGGACCTTCGCATGTCTGTACCCGAGAAGTTTTCGGGGCATAGATCTGACTTTCAGAATTTTAGGAATCGTGTGTTATCTTATTTTGAGTTGAGGCCTAACTTGTCAGGAACAGAGCACCAGAGGGTAACATTTATAAAAACCCTCTTGTCAGGAGATTCACAAACATGGGCATATAGTCTTCATGCAGAGCATGAGGCGTTATCCTCAGTCCAGGAATTTTTTAAGGCCATGGCCATTATATATGATGATCCGGATATTGCAATCACTGCTGAAAGGAAACTAAAGACCCTCAGGCAGGGTCGTAATCCGATCAAGGTTTATGCTGCGGAGTGTAGGAAGTGGGCTGTGTCAGCTAGATGGGGAACATATGCATTGCCAGACTGTTTTCTGTCAGGATTGTCCGATGCAGTATCTGATTTGATGTTAGGACATCCTGAGCCCAAATCCATAGACGAAGCAATTTCTTTGGCAGTACGGGTAGATCGCCGCTTACGCTATCAGAAACAGACCCGTGGCAGAAATGCTGTAAGATCTGTCTCCTACGCCTCCTCTCCACCCTCGTCACCTCCGGACGAGCCGATGTAAATCGGACACTCTAGGTTGACGCAAGTGGAAAAGAATCACAGAAGGTCAGAAAGACTCTGTCTATAGTGTGCTGAGGAGGGTCACATTGTCCAGAATTGCCCTAAGAAGTCGGGAAACGCTGCCGCCTAGGTGTAGTAGGAGGTAATACCCTAGGCGAGCAGTCTTTACCTCTAAACAATAATCGTTTGCTCCTTCCTTGTTCCATTACCTGGGAAGGTCAAAGCACACCCACAGAGGCCTTTGTGGACTCCGGCTCTGCAGCCAATTTTATAGACTATGACTTTGTAAAAAAATTGGGAATTTCCTTACTCCCTTTAGACTGGCAGATTTTGGTCACAGCAGTAGATGACTCTCCGTTACAGTGTAGACAGCCTCTTTCCCAGACCCCCTTATTCTTGTGTAATATAGGGGTGTTACATAAAGAGAAATTACAGTTCTTTGTCCTGCAGATGGCAACCTCTACCATCATTCTTGGTATGCCCTGGTTGCAACTCCACTCCCCTCAGATTGACTGGGCTTCAGGTCAGCTACAGAGCTGGTCAACCCATTGTCATCATCATTGTTTGGAGAGAGTTGCTGTTTGCGCCACCAAGGTACAGGTTAAAGGGGTGCCGGTACAGTACGCAGAATTCGCTGATGTGTTCTGTCCAAAGTCAGCAGATAAACTCCCGCCCCACCGGAGTTTTGATTGTCCCATAGAGTTAAGATCTGGTTGTATGCCTCCTATAGGTCATCTTTATAATTTGTCAGGGCCCGAGAAGCTGGCGATGCAGGAATACATTAAGGAAAACTTGGCCAAGGGCTTCATCTGTCCTTCCCGGTCACCAGCTGGGTCTGGGGTTTTTTTTGTACAGAAAAAGGACGGTGGGCTTAGACCTTGTATTGACTATTGAGGTTTAAATAAGATCACTGTAAAAAATCGTTATCCGTTGCCTCTGATTGACGATTTGTTTGCTCAGGTGACCAATGCCAGTATCTTCTCCAAATTAGACCTGCGAGGGGCATACAACCTGGTACGCATTAGGGACGGTGACGAATGGAAGACGGCGTTTAACACGCCGGACGGGCATTACGAGTATCTGGTTATGCCCTTCGGGTTGTGTAATGCCCCTGCCGTCTTCCAGGAGTTAATCAATGAAGTTTTCAGGGAGGTGCCGGGGAAATTTGTGCTAGTGTATCTAGACGACATACTGATTTTTTCTCCTAATTTAACAGAACATCGTAAGCACGTTAAGTTTGTTTTAAGAAAATTAAGACAGAATTCGCTGTACGCAAAGCTAGAGAAGTGCCTCTTCAAGGTCACTAAAGTTCCTTTTTTGGGATATATTATCTCCACTTCTGGTCTCTCCATGAATCCAGAAAAAGTCTCTGCTGTTTTGGAGTGGCCTCAACCTGTAGGATTGAGGAGATCCTCAGGTGATCATCCTTTGTAGCACTATCAGTGGTCCCTGCTCCTCAGGCGTCCACTGACTGCTGTACAGTCTGAATCACCTGCTCCTCAGGTGATCATTGGCTGCAGTACTGTCTGAGTCACCCGCTCCTCAGGAGATCTCCTCTTCCTCATTACTGTTGCACCAAACACTATCTCACATTGGTTGTCCTGTGTCTGGCTATACTAGCATTATTGGTGATTCTGCAGATCACCACATAATCAGGTATAGCCATGGGCGTCCGCACATATGGCAAAACCGGGCATCTGCCCAACCCTGGCCACCCGCTGCCCCCCCCCCCTGGCCGCGTTCCCGTGCAGCCAGCAGGAGGGGAGCAGCGCAGAGAAGAGAGAGAGCTATGGGCACAGTGGGGAAGGGGCGGACGTCTCCCCCCCCTTCCCTCACCTTAGGGGGCTCTCTCTCCCTCGCTGTCATCTCCAGGATGAAGTGTGCAGCGGCTGGGCAGCGGATGGAACTTACCTCGTCTCGCTCCTGCGCCGGAAGTTCTGGTGCCGCACTCTGGTCTGGACCAGACCAGAGTAGCGGCTAATCCATCCAGCGCGTGCGACGAGACGAGGTAAGTTCCGCCCGCTGCCCAACCGGGGGTATATGTGCCCAGTATATGTAGGCAGCGGTATATGTGCCCAGTATATGTAGGCAGGGGTATATGTGCCCAGTATATGTAGGCAGCGGTATATGTTCCCAGTATATGTAGTCAGGGGTATAAGTGCCCAGTATATGTAGGCAGCGGTATATGTGCCCAGTATATGTAGGCAGGCCTACATATACTGGGCACATATACCGCTGCCTACATATACTGGGCACATATACCCCTGACTACATATACTGGGCACATATACCCCTGCCTACATATACTGGGCACATATACCCCTGCCTACATATACTGGGCACATATACCGCTGCCTACATATACTGGGCACATATACCCCTGCCTACATATACTGGGCACATATACCCCTGCCTACATATACTGGGCACATATACCGCTGCCTACATATACTGGGCACATATACCCCTGACTACATATACTGGGCACATATACCCCTGCCTACATATACTGGGCACATATACCGCTGCCTACATATACTGGGCACATATACCCCTGGCTATATATATATTCATGCCTTCGTCACATCAAGGTTAGACTACTGCAACGTCCTCTACACAGGCCTGCATAAGATAGACTTACGCCGCCTGCAATTAGTACAGAATGCCGCAGCAAGGCTGTTAACGAGCCAACCCCGCCATTGCCACATAACACCAACCCTGTGCTCACTCCACTGGCTTCCGAAAAAATGGAGAATTCTGTTTAAGATTGGCTTACTGACATTAAAATCCTTGCACAATCTGGGCCCTGGATACCTGAAGGACTTGTTGCAACTGCATCACCCCCCCCCCCCACACAATCTTAGATCAAAAGGACGTAACACCTTGGTCACCCCCAGAGTCCACCTCAAAACCTTTGGAGATAGAGCCTTTTGTCATGCTGCCCCTACACTTTGGAACTCCCTGCCACACCCAATCAGGACAGCTCCATCCCTGGAAGCATTTAAGTCTAAACTGAAAACCTACCTCTTCAGTCTGGCATTCATGAACATCTGACTATCTCCTCTGTAACACAACCCAGCCTGCAACCCTGTATTAATCTGAGACACAACTATGCGCTTTGAGTCCTATGGGAGGAAAGCGCTTTACAATTGTTATTGTATTGTATTATTGTATTGTATAACTGTGATGTTGATTGTATTGTACATGTTCTAGCCATTACCCATAATATGACTAAGAGCCTGAGCTCAGAGACACCAGAGGAGGTCCCGGTCTACTCTGATCACTCTGACCCACAGGCCTGTGATAATGTTGAAAGTGACTTATTGTGTGATGACAATGCATGTGTAAATGTGCTGGCCAACACTGCCAGTGTTTCCAGTGACCTGAGCTCAGAGCAGGCCCCTTTGCCTAACTCTGACCCCAGGGAAGGTACTTCTCCTCAGCTGACCTCCAATGTCACTGGATGGCTACTCTGGGGCCTTATCAACAGGACATTCCAGAAGGAAAGCCTGAGGGGGTCATGTTCGTACCACTTCCTTTTCGCCTGCAACTCTTACAATTATTCCATTCCCATAAGAATGATGGGCATCCCGGGGCTGCCCGAACTCAGGATCTATTGGCCAGATGTGTATGGTGGCCTTCGCTGGTACTTGATTGTAAAGAGTTTGTGAGAGAGTGCTCAGTTTGCGCTAGAAGTAAGCCCTCTCGCCAGGCACCAGTGGGTACATTACAACCCCTACCAGTGCCAAATGAACCCTGGCCTCATTTGTCTATGGACTTTGTGGGGGAACTCCGCAGGTCTGAGGGCAAGAGTTTGTCAGAGAGTGTGCAGTGTGTGCTAGGAGCAAACCCTCCCGTCAGGCACCTGTTGGAATGTTGCAGCCGTTACCAGTTCCGAGTGAACCTTGGACCCATTTGTCCATGGATTTTGTGGGAGAACTCCCCAGGTCTGAGGGCATGACGGTCATTTGGGTGGTAGTTGATAGGTTCAGTAAGATGGCTCATTTTGTCCCTCTGAAAGGACTCCCCTCGGCCCAGGAGTTAGCTGATCTCTTCATTCAGCACATTTTCCGGCTGCATGGCATTCCGGAGAATGTGGTGTCAGATATGGGAGTCCAGTTTGTGTCGAAATTCTGGAGAGCCTTTTGCCATCAGTTAGGTATGGACCTTTCGTTTTCATCAGGCTACCACCCACAGACCAATGGTCAGACCGAAAGAGTTAACCAGTCCCTCAAACAATTCCTCAGGTGTTATGTGGCAGATGCACAGTCAGATTGGGTAAAGTTCCAGCCATTCGTGGAATTTGCGCATAATAACCTGAAGAGTGCCTCTTCAGGATTTTCCCCTTTTCAGGTGGTATTGGGAAAATCTCCCAAGTTGTCTCCATTACCTGTGGCATCTACTCCTTTTCCGGCCCTGGAGGATTGGCAGAGGGCATTAAAGGAGATTTGGGTGTTAGTTAAGAGGAATTTGGGACAGGCTTTCCAGACTCAGAAGAAACAGGCGGATAAGAGGCGGTCTGTAGAGTGGAAGTTTTCTCCAGGGGACATGGTGTGGGTATCTACTCGGCATTTGGCGTTGAAACAACCGTCACCTAAGTTAGGACCCAGATTTGTAGGCCCATACCCTGTGTCCAGAAAAATTAATGATGTCACATATGCGATTGATCTTCCAGCCAGCATGAGAGGGGTGAGATCATTCCATGTTTCTCTGTTGAAGCCTGCGGTGCACGTGGATTCCTCTCCCCCTGAGATGGTTGACGACCAACCTGAGTATGAGATAGAGAAGATCTTGGATTCTCGATTGGTGCAGAATTCTGTACAATACCTGGTTCACTGGAAGGGGTATGGTCTGGAGGAGAGAACTTGGGTGCCGGATTGTCGCATGCATGCTGAGGATTTAACCTCCCTGGCGGTCTATTAAAAACCGCCAGGGGGCAGCAGAGTCGTTTTTTTTTTTTTTTAAATCATGTAGCGAGCCCAGGGCTCGCTACATGATAGCCGCTGTGCAGCGGCATCCCCCCGCCCTCTTCGATCGCCTCCGGCGATCTCCGATCAGGAAATCCCGTTCAAAGAACGGGATTTCCTGCAGGGCTTCCCCCGTCGCCATGGCAACGGGCGGCATGACGTCACAGACATCATCGACGTCATTGGGAGTCCCGATCTACCCCTCAGCGCTGCCTGGCACTGATTGGCCAGGCAGCGCATGGGGTCGGGGGGGTGGCGGCGCGGCGAGTGGCGGCGGCTAATCGGCGCAGAGCGGCGGCGATCAGAGTGCACACGCAGGCTAGCAAAGTGCTAGCTGCATGTTGCAAAAAAAAAGTGTGCAAATCGGCCCAGTAGGGCCTGAGAAATCCTCCTGCGTGGCATAGCCCGAGCTCAGCGCGGGCTTACCGCCAGGGAGGTTAAAGAAGGAGTTTCATGAGTTACACCCTGAGAAGCCGGGTAGGAAGTGTCCGGGGTCCACTCCTCAGTGGGGGTACTGTAATAGATAGCAGAGATACCGCCGCAGAGGCAAACGGCATGGCGGCTATCTCCGCGTATCACTCGACGGCCTCTGCCGCGCAGTTACATGCTGGTGCTCTGCCTGGTCCTTCTATTGCACATAGATTGAGGGCTACACGAGCCAAGTGACAGGACCTTTATGCAAATAGAAGGGGAGTCAGCTGATCTGCCTAGTCAGCTGACTCCAACGGTACTTTGGATTGGCTGAGTGATGGGGGCGGCGTTGCGGAGCATCTCTGTATATATAGTACTGGTCTGTCAGTTGCTCCGTGTCTGCTGTTGCGAATTCTAACGTGTTAGCGCTCAGACCCTAGTCATATCCCAAAGTGTGCTAGAACCAGCTGGAGCTGGGGATCCACACTTAGCCAGATTCTGTTGATAGCTTAAAGTACTAATTGCATTGTATTATCTGTTATGACCTTCTGCTTCCTTTGACTATTCTCCTGCTTGTTGATTCTGTACCTCTGCTCATCTGATTCCTGTTGCCAACTCTGCCTGAACGTGACACTGAATCAGCCTTCTGTCTTTGTACTTTATCTGTCCGTATGTTGCCAACTCTGCTTGTCTGACCCTCCTGTCCTCACCAGTGGGCCTAGCCACTGGTGAGGGATCTGTAATAGTCTTCACCTGCTCCTCAGGTGAAGCTCAGCTGCAGCATTGTCTGTAACACCTGCTCCTCAGGTGTCCACTTGCTGCACTATAGTCTGAATCGCCTGCTCCTCAGGTGATCATCCTTTGCAGAATTGCCTGTAACACCTGCTCCTCAGGTGTTCACTAGCTGCACTATAGTCTGAATCGCCTGCTCCTCAGGTGATCATCCTATGCAGCACTGTCTGTAACACCTGCTCCTCAGGTGTCCACTGGCTGCAGTATAGGCTTATTCACCTGCTCCTCAGGTGATCATCCTTTGTAGCACTATCAGTGGTCCCTGCTCCTCAGGCGTCCACTGACTGCAGTACAGTCTGAATCACCTGCTCCTCAGGTGATCATTGGCTGCAGTACTGTCTGAGTCAAGCACTCCTCGGGAGATCTCCTCTTTCTCATTACTGTTGCACCAAACACTATCTCACATTGGTTGTCCTGTGTCTGGCTATACTAGCATTATTGGTGATTCTGCAGATCACCACATAATCAGGTATAGCCATGGGCGTCCGCACATATGGCAAAACCGGGCATCTGCCCGACCCTGGCCACCTGCTGCCCCCCCCCCCAGGCGCGTTCCCGTGCAGCCAGCAGGAGGGGAGCAGCGCAGAGAAGAGAGAGAGCTATGGCACATATACCCACATATGGCTACTGGGCACATATACCCCTGAATACATATACTGGGCACATATATTGCTGCCTACATATACTGGGAACATATACCCCTGACTACATATACTGGGCACATATACCCCAGCCTACATATACTGGGCACATATACCCCTGCCTACATATACTGGGCACATATACCCCTGCCTACATATACTGGGCACATATACCCCTGGCTATATATACTGGGCACATATACCCCTGCCTACTTATACTGGGCACATATACCCCTGCCTACTTATACTGGGCACATATACCGCTGCCTACATATACTGGGCACTTATACCCCTGACTACATATACTGGGAACATATACCGCTGCCTACATATACTGGGCACATATACCCCTGACTACATATACTGGGCACATATACCGCTGCCTACATATACTGGGCACATATACCCCTGCCTACATATATAGGGCACATATATTGCTGCCTACATATACTGGGCACATATACCCCTGACTACATATACTGGGCACATATACCCCTGCCTACATATACTGGGCACATATACCGCTGCCTACATATACTGGGCACATATACCCCTGCCTACATATACTGGGCACATATACCGCTGCCTACATATACTGGGCACATATACCCCTGACTACATATACTGGGCACATATACCCCTGCCTACATATACTGGGCACATATACCCCTGCCTACATATACTGGGCACATATACCCCTGACTACATATATTGGGCACATACACCTCTAACTACATATACTGGGCACATATACCCCTGCCTACATATACTGGGCACATATACCGCTGCCTACATATACTGGGCACATATACCACTGGCTATATATACTGGGCACATATACCCCTGCCTACATATACTGGGCACATATACCCCTGCCTACATATACTGGGCACATATACCCCTGACTACATATACTGGGCACATATACCCCTGACTACATATACTGGGCACATATACCCCTGACTACATATACAGGGCACATATACCGCTGCCTACATATACTGGGTACATATACCCCTGCCTACATATACTGGGCACATATACCTCTGGCTACATATACTGGGCACATATACCCCTGCCTACATATACTGGGCACATATACCCCTGGCTACCAGTTCTGGGGACATCTATAGACCTGGGGCTACCTATTTTTGGGGAACCACTGCTGTCAGATTGAGTGTATTTTGGGGAACTGCTGCCAGGTGAGAGGTGTCTACCATATTAAGGGAGCATTCTGCCTATTTATGTGAAATGCTGTCTATTTATGTGCCTCATGACTGCTGAATTTGTCTTGTTGGGGGCCTCATGATTTGTTGGGGGCCTCAAGATTGCTGAATTTGTCTTGTTGGGGGCCTCATGATTGCTGAATTTGTCTTGTTGGGGGCCTCATGATTGCTGAATTTGTCTTGTTGGGGGCCTCATGATTGCTGAGTTGGTCATGTTGGGGGCCTCATGATTGCTGAATTTGTCTTGATGGGGGAGCCTCATGATTGCTGAATTTGTCTTGTTGGGGGTCACATGATTGCTAACTGCGAGACTATGGAAAAAGCTGAATCATCATCATATGAGACAATAGCATTAAACCTACTTTTTCCGCTTTTTAAAACAGATAATGAAACTGGGAGGTTCTAAAAAAATGAATACATTTTTCAGGAGTAGGATAGATGAAATTGTTTATCTTCACAGTTTATTTTCAACTTGGATTTTCCATAATGTTCATGTATGAGTTAAAACGTTTGTATTTAGTTTAAATTGCTGTTGGCACTTTGTGATAGTAAAGTGACTTTGCAGTTTGGACACTCGACCTCCAAAAGGTTCGCCACCACTGTTCTAATCTAATGTCCCACCATTGCTTAGTTCATGTAAACTTGTCTCCACCCACGACCACACCCACATTCTGGTTCATGACCACACCCATTTTTCCGTAGCCCCATTTTTTGGTGCCACACAACACCACCCCAGAATGTCGGCGCGGCGTGCCATGCGCGCCGCCCCACTTTTTCCTCTCCCCTTTTTTGCACCCCCCCCCGGAAAATTTTCTGCGGACGCCCATGGGTATAGCATCTGTATTATTGGTGATACTGCAGATCGCCAATAATCAGAAAATCTGTTTTGCTGACACCAATCGTTACACTATATCAGCGCAATCATATAAACACAAATTTAAAAATAGAATAAAATAAAAAAAAGATAAGAGTTCTTGATAAGATAAGCTGCCAAAGTCCAACACTCCAGTTTAGTGTCCTTCTAATATGCAATATATAACCTTCGCCGCTAATCTCAAATCTCCTCCACCAGCAAAACACCACAAAACACAGTGCACTTACAAGACTGTATCAGACCTTAATTACAGGGTCTGAAATAAGGCATTACACGACCAGCTGACAGTATCTTCCCTACTGGCCCTCTGTTTTAAACTATGGTGTCCACACTTGCTCGAATATTTATATCCACAGTGGTTGCATATGTAAAAAAATATATAAAATACTCATTTAAGCGTATCAATCTTATAAAATTTATTTTCAAAAACCTCCTTTAAAAACATCAATAAAAGACCACTCACATGAGGGCCCTTGTGACAGGGACCCAGAGCGATATACAGCATGTACAAACTCACAGGACGTTTAAAAAAAAAAGTCAGATACTCACCTAAGGAGAGGGAAGGCTTGGTCCTAATGAGCCATCCCTCTCCTCTCCCGGTGGCCCCGATGCTGCGCTGGCTCCTCCGTTCTCATCCCATGCCGAGGGGACTTTGGAAGTCTTCGGGAGCCGAGTCCTCCCAAAGACAGGCGGCGCACATGCGAGTGCGTCATAGAGGGCGCGCGCGCGTGCGCAGTGTTATCGCGGCCCGTCTTTGGGAGCACTCGGGCTCCTGAAGCATTTCTGAAGCCTCCTTTCGGCCACGAAACAGCGGTATTTGACCAAAACGGTCAAATACCGCTACAGGGGAGCCAGGACAGCAGCGGGCACCGGGAGAGGAGAGGGAGTGCTTTATAGGACCCAGAGCCTCCCTCTCCTTAGGCGAGTATCTGACTTTTTTCTTTTTTAAACCGGTACCCATTAGCTTTAAGTTTCCTCAGGCGCTAAAAGAGCAAATGGCTAGAATGGCAAATTTATACCTTCTATGTATCCGCGAAAAGGCGTTCTCAAATCTCACGCCAGCCCGGATGGAAAGTGCTTCCTGGAAATGGTGCTGCGTTCCAGGTGACGTCACTTCCGCTCCATTCCGATTGGCCACTGAGCAGAATCTCCGCAAAAGGACTTTCGGCGTCTATCAGGGGAGAATGCGTGCCTAAGCACGCATTCCCCCTGGCGTTTACAAAGGGATGAATGCAAACCATTAAGTGCATTTGCTAATTATAAAAATTAGACTCAAAAATAATCATTAATTGTCCTCAAATTAAAAACTTTATTTAAAATTTAATAATGAACCAAAGCTGACATTGGAATAGACGGCATTCTGTTTACAATACAACAGATTACGGTATAATGGAGGTAATACTGCCATCTAGTGGCCAAAAATTGTATCACTCCATATTGAAAAATATAGTACAAATATGATCTTATACATTAGAAATGAAGCAATTTAAATCTAGTTCTATATTTAAACCAGATGGGGCCATACAATTCAGCTCATGTATCCACTTAGTTTCAAGTTTAGATACCTCTCTTATTTTGTTAGAACCTCGCCAATGATCAATATATTTTTGGATACCACAGAAAATTAAGCCTGATGGATCTCTCTGGTGCTTTAACCTAAAATGGTCTGAGACCGAATGGCCCTCAAACCCTTTTTTAATATTATTAACATGTTCACCAAGGCGTTTCTTTAACTTCCTCTTGGTTCTCCCGACATATTTCAATCCACAAGGGCAGATCAATAGATATACTACATACTTAGACTCACAAGTTATGAACTCTTTAATCTCATAATTATTAGAAAAACTCGTTTGAGTACTAGGAGTCTGAATACATGTAGTACATGCTATACACTTTCTACATTTAAAAAAACGCTTTTCCCCAAAAAAGCTCAAACCCCTGTAATGTGGTTGATCTATGGCACTCCCCGTTATCAAATTTTTAATATTAGGTGCCCTTCTGTAGATCACCTCTGGTCGTGAAGGTACCAATGAACCCAAAACTGGATCTTCTTTAAGTATCGGCCAGTGCTTATTCAAGATTTTCTTAATTTTATTGTGTTGTACACTATAATCGGTCACAAAAGGGCAAAACAAAACCTTCTTTGCCTCATTATTCTTCTCCTCTAACAATGGGAATCTGTCTATTGCCAAAATAGCTTCTTCCACTTTGTCTAAATCTACTTTTCTATATCTTTTTTAATAAAACGTTCCTTCAAGATCGTGGCCTCTTCTCTAAAATCTTCCCGATTGCTGCAATTTCGATACAACCTCATAAATTGTCCTTTTGGGACCACCCTCTTCCAATTTTGATGATGGCAACTTCCTACCGGGATAAAACCATTTTGATCTGTAGGTTTAAAAAAGTTCTGGTAGTCAGGGCCTCTTTATTCATTTTGATCTGTAGATCCAAAAAATGAATTGATACCTTACTGTACTCACAACTTAACTTGATATTTAAATCATTCCTATTCAGACTTCCAACAAATTCCAACAATGATGCCTCGTCATCTTTCTACATAAAGAGCATGTCTATGTACCGCCCCCACAGGAGAAGTCCCGAGGGGGGCGGAGCCATAGACAACTGGATAAGCCTCGGTACTGCTCCACTCTTGGACTACTGGACTACTGCACTTTTCTGCTCGAAAAGGCGTGCTAGCATGTGCAGCGTAGAATTCCACCGCGTGGGGACATCAGACACCAAGCGATGGTTGGGTAGACTGAATCGCTGCTGCAACTGGTGAGTGCGCCCAAAGCAGTACTGGACTTTCGGAAATGTTTTGCCACTCATCGCACCTTCAGCAGAAGATCCGCCACGCCTGGGTATGTCCTCAGGAACCGCTGAACAACTAGGTTCAGAATGTGGGCCAGGCAAGGGATGTGTCTCAGCTTTGGCAACTTTAACGTGCAAATGAGATTGCTCCCATTATCACACACACAACCATGCCTGGTTCCAGGTCCAGCGGTGCCAGCCACAACTGTGTCTCTTCCTTGATTCCCTTCCAAATTTCTGCACCTGTGTGCTGCTTATCTCCAAGGCAGATCAGCTTCAATAAGGCTTGCTGACACATGGCAACAGCTGTGCTGCACCGCTTCCACGCTCCTGTTGCTGGGTTAGCGATGCAGGATGAGGTAGAGCTTGTAGAGGCATTGGGGGAGAAGGAGCCAGAGAGGTATGTGCTGTCATCAACTCGTTGGGACGCAGGTCCGGCCAAAAAGTTTACTTCCGTTTTACTATGCTGCACCAAGAACTGTAAATTCCACTCATTGGTATTAATAAAACTTATAAATGCTAAAAGGGAGGATTCATCCCCCTGCCATATAAACAGGCAGTCATCGATAAAGCGTTTCCAGAACAGTAAGGGACCGTTCCGATAAGGTTCCAGGAATAGAGTCTCCCACTCGGCCATGTATAGGTTAGCTACTACACTGGGGACATGCGTGGCCCCGATCGCTACACCCCTTTTCTGTAAATAAAACTTGTTGTCAAACCAGAAGTTATTACAATTGGTGGAGAAGCTCAAAAGTTTACAAATAAAATCTACTTGGTCCTTCCTCAAATCATCTGTGCGTTGTAGATGGGATTGGATGATGTTACCATCTTTATCAATAGGAATGCACGTATAGAGGGATTTTCACATCTGCCGTGCATAAAAAGCAATTGTCCCAAATAATGTTATTAAAATTCTGCAAATTTTGGAGGACGCAGAGTAACCACCTTCACATCATTTAAGAATGGAAGAAGTTTCAAAATCGATTGTTTCATAACATGCAACACGATCAATGTAATCTACATACTGGAGTGCCCGTGTGGCCTCCAGTATGTTGGTTGGACTGGCAGACGGATTAAGAAAAGGTGCTCGGAGCACATTTATAACATCACCCGGACAAAAAAATGCATAGTGTACCAGAACATTTTTCTAAGTTTCATAGTAGTAACCCTGTTGGGATCAGATGTTACGGCATTGACACTAGTGAGCCGCATTGGAGGGGTGGCAATGTGATAAAAACCTTATCTCAGCTTGAAACCCGATGGATTTTCCAATTACAATCCCTAACCCCTAACGGCTTAAATGTCAACATAGACTTGAATTGTTTTATCAAGGACGAATAAGTGGAGGTTATAGACATTATTATGATGCGTATGTAATTGTGGATCATATACCCGTAGATTGAGCAATCGCCCCTTTCATTAATTCACAATTCTCATATTTTTATATAATTTTATACAATTTCTCAATTTCATCATTTTATAATTACATATTTTAGATCACCTTTATATATAAGCCATTCTTGTATTATATTGTATTATAATATATTGTTCCTTTTATTATGTATATGCAATGTTATATTTTTGTTTGAATTCATCCACCATGTTGCTATATGCAGGGCCGGCCCGTCACTTTTTGCCGCCTGAGGCAAATTTAGCAGAGCTGCTGAACGCCGCCCCCCCCAGGTCGGGGGTATTGTGCCTCGCCTGGGTCCCCCGATCTGCGCTCCCCTCCAGCCTGTAATTAGTAAGCTGCTGCCAGATCGTAAGAGGCACGGGCGGGGAGGACTCACCTTTTCCGCGTTCCATCGTGCGCTCCATTGACGTCACTTCCTGCATCGCCGTCCACTTACAATACAGTGGGCGGCGATGCAGGAAGTGACGTCAGTGGAGCGCTCGCTGGAATGCGGAAAAGGTGAGTCCTCCCCGCCCGTGCCTCTTACGATCTGGCAGCAGCTTACTAATTACAGGCTGGAGGGGAGCGCAGATCGGGGGACCCAGGCGAGGGAGGGGGGGTCCGACCCCCCTCCCCACCGCTAGGCCCAATACCCCCGACCTGCCCGCTACCCCTCCGGCTCGGCGGCCGGCCCCCCCGGGCGGGTGCCGCCCTTTGAAGTTTGCCGCCTGAGGCAAATGTTTCACCCCGCCTCATGAGCCCTGGCTATATGTTGTTGAACTGAAAGGGTTAACAACTAAGAGGGGTGGAGTTTTATGTATATTATCCAGCTTCTAATTGTGTAACCCCACCCCCTGAGGAAGGCGAAAGGCCGAAACTCAAGTCGGGAATGAGGTTACCGTTTGATGTGCAATAAAATCAAGAAATTATCCACCAGGAGGCACTGACCACCTGTGGCCACGGGGAAATCGGAACCACGCTGGGACGCATCTGCCGGTGGAAACAGGAAGTGAGGCGGGAGATCACCTGATCGGAGCCTCGGAGCTGGCTTTCTTGCCGCACGGAGTTACTGTCACTGGCCGTGACAGAAGGATCTCGGGATAATCAAGAATAGAGGTGAAAAAGGCGCATGTCTGACTTTGTATGCGCTGGGGATTCACCAACAAAGGTACTGTACTATCTTTACACATTACGTCACAGCTTCTTACGTGATCTGCAACTTTAATGGCAATGCCCGTTCTCATTGCGCTGAGGTACCTTTGTCTGTTTACTACTCTTCATTGCGTGGTCTGGAGCGCCCCGCTGCCTCATAGCTGCAATAAGCCCCATTGTCCAGCGCTACTCCATTACTGTTTGTAACGGAGGCAGTGTTGCTGGGAGCTGGAAGCGAGCCGGTACCCTGGCCTTGCGCGTTTGACCACAGAGTGCTATGTTTGGCTTTCATGTGCCGGCGCATGCTGGTGGTAGTGAGGTTGTTGACATTTTTTCCCCTGCTCAGTGTGGTCCTGCACACCTTGCTAATCACCATGGTTACATCCTCCCTGCTGTCTTCAAAGAAAGACCAGACTTTGGAGGACCTACTGCTTTGCTTGGGAGTTTGGTGCGTGCCTCTTTTGCGTCTCACTTGTGCGCTTGTTGTGGCCGATATTCCCTGACTACTTTGTGACACAACGGAACTCTTGCAGCAGTGGGTTCTTCAGCTGACTCATCTATACTGCTACCCCGACGGCGACGGTCTGCTTCCCAATCCGGGTCTGTGGACTCATCGTCCAAACCCTCCTCTTCCATCGCCTCATATGTGTGCAGTGGAGTAGAGCTCCCCCCCCCAGAACAACCTCTGCCCACCTCAATCCCATCTCTTCCTCATCTTGTAGGCAGACCTCCTGCGATTCAAATTCATGCGCACATTGCGCTGAGATTTGGGTGTCTTCGGCCTTGCTTTGCCTTTCAGTAATTGGTGCATTTTCAGCATCCACTGCTTGTGAATCCGGGCACAAGATTTGGGGCTGTTCCATTATCCTTTCACAGATGCAAGTTTGTGGGGGTGGGACTGGGAATGAGAATAGATCCTGCGAATAGCCCATTGTGTCGTGGAACAATTCTTCGGTTATTTGGCCGTTGTGTGCATGGTGTAGCTGCTGGTTGCGTCACCTTTGTGCCCACTGGCTCCTTGTAAATGGAAGAGGACCTCGTGCCTGACAAGGATGGGCTGGTGCTTAACCCACTGCTGGACGCTTGAGAGGTCAACCAATTTACTAACTGGTCCTGTTCTTCTGGATTATTGAGGGTTGTTTTTTGCCTGGAAAAGATGGGCGGTATTGAGTGGGTTTTCTTAGGTGCGCCACCACGGCCTCTATGTGAACCGTCAGGGGAAACACCTCTTACCCTGCCCCTCCCTCTTTCACTGGATTTCTTCATAGTAGTCGTTACTCGTTACTTGTCACAAAGATGAAATAAACTTTTTTAATATTATTATTTGTGGGCACAATTTTTCCCCTGAAAGTACTGTTTCATTATACAACACTAAGCACGAGTAAAATGCAATTAAGTGTGTTTTTTTGAGACACAACTGATCCCAGCTGGCAATGAAAGTACTGTTTTTGGTTCAAAACTGCGCAAAAAAAAGCAATAAATTGTGTTTATTTTAGAGACACAAGTGATCCCACCTGGCACTGAAATTACTCTTTTTGATTCAACACTAAGACAAAATTAATTGCAATAAAGTGTGTTTTTTGGGAGACAACTGATCCCAGCTGCCACTGACAGTACTGTCTTTTGGTGCAACACTAAGACAAAATTAATTGCAATACAGTGTGTTTTTTTGGAGACAACTGATTCCAGTTGCCACTGAAAGTACTGTCTTTTGGTGCAACACTAAGACAAAATTTATTGCAATACAGTGTGTTTTTTTTGGAGACAACTGATCCCAGCTGCCACTGACAGTACTGTCTTTTGGTGCAACACTAAGACAAAATTATTTGCAATAAAGTGTGTTTTTTGGAGACAACTGATCCCAGCTGCCACTGACAGTACTGTCTTTTGGTGCAACACTAAGACAAAATTATTTGCAATACAGTGTGTTTTTTTGGAGACACACCTGATCCCAGCTGCCACTGACAGTACTGTTTTTTGGTGCAACACAGACAAAATTAATTGCAATACAGTGTGTTTTTTTGGAGACAACTGATCCCAGCTGCCACTGACAGTACTGTCTTTTGGTGCAACACTAAGACAAAATTATTTGCAATACAGTGTGTTTTTTTGGAGACACCTGATCCCAGCTGCCACTGACAGTACAGTCTTTTGGTGCAACACTAAGACAAAATTAATTGCAATACAGTGTGTTTTTTTTGGAGACAACTGATCCCAGCTGGCACTGAAAGTACTGTCTTTTGGTGCAACACTAAGACAAAAGTAATTGCAATACAGTGTGTTTTTTTGGAGACAACTGTCCCACCTGCCACTGAAAGTACTGTCTTTTGGTGCAACACTGCTGCTGGCAGTGCCTGCTGGCAGTGGTGAGTCAGAGGCCCTGTGGGTGCTGTCAGCGGTGAGGATAGGGCCCTGTGGCTGGCCTGTCTGGCAGTGGTGAGGCAGGGGCTCTGTTGGTGGCTGGGTGCTGCTGTCAGCGGTGAGGCAGAGGCTGTGTCCTCTGTGGCTGCAGCAGTGCTGTGTGAGGCAGAGGCCCTGTGGGTGCTACTGTCAGCGGTGAGGCTGGGGGCCAGGGACCTGTGGCTGGCCTAGCTGGAAGTGCGCTACGCTGATGCTCCCTCCTACCTACCCAAAGCTAAACCCCAAAGCAAATGGCGTCGATAACGCGCATTCGGGTATTTATAGGCCCGAACCACGTGACCCACTCGGCCAATCACAGCGCGAGCCGCGCGTTCGGGTGACCGTTCGGCCAAGTTCGGTGCACGCTCGGCCAAGTTCGGAGCACGCTCAGCCAATCACAGTAGGGGGAAGGAGTTCGAGCAGCGTGGCCGAGCATCGTCGCGAACACCATGCGGTGTTTGGCTGTGTTTGACTCTAACCCGAACGGCCCATTATTCGAGGAATAACGAATAGCGTCGAACACTGTTCGATCAACACTACACAATACAGGTAATAGACAATAGATACAACAATACAGGTAATAAGCAATAAGATACTCAACACAATGCAGAGATAGTAATACAATGCCAGATCATACACTGGAGTGGTAGTGATAAAAATACAAGTTCCATAAATCTGGGTAAAGTGCACACAGTCAAGTATGATACACAAGGGGAGAGGGCCCTGCCAAAGGCTTACAATCTAGAGAGGTTGGTGACACGAAAGGAGGGGGTGCATCAAGAAGTTCTTGGCAGAGAGGGTTAGGGCAGTGTTGAGTTGATGTAGGCCTCCTTGAAGAAGTGAGTTTTGAGTGCTTTTTTGAAGGTGTTGAAGGTGGGGGCAAGCCTGATGGGCAGTGGGAGAGAGTTCCACAATGATGCTCGGATATCCCCAATCACGGATTCGACTATTTGGCCGTGGTTGAAAAAAATCTGGAAATGGCGTGATTATTTTTCTGGATTTGAAATGGACTCACAAATTCGACCCGGATTTTTCCCATGAATGAGGCAATCACAGAAATTCACGGCCCAGATCACGGAAATGGTGGTTTAGCTAATAGCAAAGCCTCCATACATGCTACAATCACCAAAATTGCATGGATTATAAAGGTGAGATGTGGCTACAAAAAGAACTTTTAGTTTTTGAGAAAATCGATTTTAAAATTTCAAACAAAAAAGTATTCCTGATTAGCCGCCAAAACCTGCCGACTTTTTTTTAAAGGTACAGGTAAATATTTGTGGTTAATTTAGAATAATAAAATACTTTTTTTGTGGTTGTGTTTTTATTTTATTTAACCCTTTGCGGAAATGGGTAAGGGGTACTATGTACCCCTATACTCATTTCTCCTGGGGGCAGGCATCTGGGTGTCCAGAGATGAACGATTCACACAAAATAAACATATCAGTTGATAGCTTGTAAAGAATAAGAATAAAAGAATAAATGCTCTACCCGATAATTTTGCCACTCTGGTGCTCGAACGAGCGGCCATTTCCATGTAATTCCACTTACGACCTGCCGCCGCCTATCGGCGTTAGGCGCTAGTTAAGTGGTTAAACCCAGACACCTCTAAAAAAAATGTTATCAAAATATATAGCTATTGTAATGGCGTAATAGCTAGTGGCGCATGGCAGCAGCGCATAATTCTGTGGACCCTGGCGGTGGGAGCACAGACAGCATTAGGGTAAAAGCAGCAACAGCAAGAGGAGGAGGAGGAGTAACGTGTGGCAGCAGCAGGCAATAATAGGCCATGTAGACAATAATAAACTATATCAGTGCAATCATATAAACACAAATTTAAAAATAGAATGTAATAAAATAAGATAAGAGTTCTTTATAAGATAAGCTGCCAAAGTCCAACACTCCAGTTTAGTGTCCTTCTAATATGCAATATATAACCTTCACCGCTAATCTCATATCTCCTCCACCAGCAAAACACCACAAAACACAGTGCGCTTACCAGACTGTATCAGACCTTAATTACAGGGTCTGAAATAAGGCATCACACGACCAGCGGACAGTATCTTCCCTACTGGTCCTCTGTTTCAAACTATGGTGTCCACACTTGCTCGAATAGTTATATCCACAGTGGTTGCATATGTTAAAAAAATATATAAAATACTCATTTAAGCGTATCAATCTTATAAAATTTATTTTCAAAAACTTCCTTTAAAAAACATCAATAAAAGACCACTCACATGAGGGCCCTTGTGACAGGGACCCAAATCTATATACAGCATGTACAAACTCACTGGACGCCGTCCAGCAAAATGTCCGCCTCACCCGACCGGTTTCATTGTTAAAGCTAATGTAACCCCTGTTTAAAAAAAAAAAAAGTCAGATACTCACCTAAGGAGAGGGAAGGCTCGGTCCTAATGAGCCATCCCTCTCCTCTCCCGGTGGTCCCGGTGCTGCGCTGGCTCCTCCGTTCTCATCCCACGCCGAGGGGACTTCGGAAGTCTTCGGGAGCCGAGTCCTCCCGAAGCATTTCTGAAGCCTCCTTTCGGCCAGGAGACAGCGGTATTTGACCAAAACTATCGAATACTGCTACGGGGGAGCCAGGACAGCAGCGGGCAATGGGAGAGGAGAGGGAGTGCTCTATAGGACCCAAAGCCTCCCTCTCCTTAGGTGAGTATCTGACTTTTTTTTTAAACCGGTTCCCATTAGCTTTAAGTTTCCTCAGGGGCTAAAAGAGCAAATGGCTAGAACGGCAAATTTATACCTTCTATGTATCCGCTAAAAGGCGTTCTCAAATCTCACGCCGGCCCGGATGGAAAGTGCTTCCTGGAAATGGTGCTGCGTTCCAGGTGATGTCACTTCCACTTCCGCTCCATTCCGATTGGCCACTGAGCAGAATCTCCGCAAAAGGATTTTCGGCGTCTATCAGGGGAGAATGCGTGCCTAAGCATGCATTCCCCCTGGCGTTTACAAAGGGATGAATGCAAACCATTAAGTGCATTTGCTAATTATAAAAATTAGACTCAAAAATAATCATTAATTGTCCTCAAATCTAAAAATACATAAAATTATTTTAAAAACTTTATTTAAAATGTAATAATGAACCAAAGCTGACATTGGAATAGACGGCATCCTGTTTACAATACAACAGATTACGGTATAATGGAGTAATTGTGAGGAAACGCGGAAAAGCCGCCGCAAGTGCTCAGAGTGAGGCGGCTGTTTCCGCGTCCAACATGGCGGCATAACGCGAAGAAACCCCCGCATGCCGCATAGTCAGAGCGGTGGAGTCCGCGTTGGATGCGGCAGATTGCGCGCATAGCAATACTACTGACATTGTGGCTGGACGCGGGGAAGCCGCCACTGGCTTGGAGAACAGTGCGGCGACCCCCGCGCCCGAATTGACGGATACATTGCAAAACATGTCTGGTGTGGCTGGGACTGCTAGTCCACACAGGTTCAGAAGGACGCTGAGAGGCAGAACTTATATGACAGCCAGAGAAGAGTCAGCTGACCAAGCTGGACACAACAAAGAGAGGAGTAGTTCCCTAAAAACCGCACCACTCAGTTCAATAATGAATAGTCAAAAAACTTTATTCAGTATGCAAAAATGATAAAAACACTTAAAGAGAATCTGTATTGTTAAAATCGCTCAAAAGTAAACATACCAGTGCGTTAGGGGACATCTCCTATTACCCTCTGTCACAATTTCGCCGCTCCTCGCCACATTAAAAGTGGTTAAAAACAGTTTTAAAAAGTTTGTTTGTAAACAAACAAAATGGCCACCAAAACAGGAAGTAGGTTGATGTACAGTATGTCCACACATAGAAAATACATCCATACACAAGCAGGCTGTATACAGCCTTCCTTTTGAATCTCAAGGGATCATTTGTGTGTTTCTTTCCCCCATGCACTGAAGTTTCAGGCTGCTCTTTTCTTCCTGCAAACAGCTTTGCCTTTGTTTGTAATTCCTCAGTATGTGAAAGCCCAGCCAGCTCAGAGGACAATTTATCCAGCTTGTAAAAGATAAGAGAGAGAAGAGAGAAGCTGCTCTAATCCTAAATAACACACAGGCAGTGTGCATAAAGGGGAGTTCATAGCAGAACCACAACACTGAAGAACTTGGCAGCCTTCCAGACACAGGCCGACAAGTCTGACAGGGGAAAGATACATTGATTTATTACAGAGACTGTGTTAGTAGAAAGTGCTGCAGTTAGCCAGAACACATTAGAATAGCTTTTGGAACTTGTAGGATGATAAAAAAAAAGTAAAGATAAATAAGACAATGGTGCAGAAAAGGAATACAAGTAAACAAACGATAAAGTGCTAAGTAGTGAGGATGCAAGATAGGGCTGTAGCTTACCAGGTAGGAGGAAAGGCAGGCAAGGGAATGGAGTGCCCCGCGGACGCCGTCGCGATTCGCTGCCTAAATGTGCAGCTTCGACTGGGCTAAAGGACCTACGTAAGTGGCCGGCTATTTAATGAAGGACCTGAGTGGGCGGGGACAGGGAACAACCTGTACTGACAAGTAGTGTGCGCGGCCGCGCACTAGGAAGAACCGGAAGCTGCGTCAAATGACGCCGCCCCGCTTCCTCTCTAAGCCCACAAGGATCATGGGAAATGTAGTGGCGGTAGGGTAAAAGGGGGATACTGAACGGGGATAAGATAAAGACATAGTTTGGGGATAGTTAGCCCCATAAATGACCAGAAAAAGTCCCTCATATGAATACAGAAAAAAATATATACATATAAATCAGTCAGGTAAATAGACATCAGTAATTACATATGGTAAGAAATACAGAATACACACAAAATATCTCAGTAAACATGTACATAATCAAATGTTGCCATCTAGTGGTCAAATCGGATATTGCTGCAAATGTAGTTACAACCACAGAAAATTATCCATATCATATAGCAAAAAGTTTTTTTGAAAAAACAAAATAAAAAATGAAAATAAATATAAGAATATACACAAAAAAATATACACAAAAAACACACATAAAAGACGCACAGGGAGCTCCGTCCAAAAAAGCTTTGTCCACAAATGTGAGAGAGGCGAGGAAGGACACTGTAGTTTATTTCTGTACACCGAGTATACGTAAGGCAAAAAACCATCATCCAGATATCAGGACTCCTATAGGAGGATAATATATGTTAGTAGACATACTGAATAAAAGTATCAAATAAATGGAACCACTCATATAGGACCGTCAATGTAAACCATTGAACAAAGTTACCAAGACAACATCTTGTAATCAACAAGGAAGATCACCCCAGAAAACTTGCAACCCAGTGCATAATGGTAAAACTAGGAACTACTCACGAATTCCAAAAATAAAGCTGGTCAGCTGACGTTTTCACCACCTTCCATTGGTCCAGCACTTAGGGGTGGCGCTGGTGAGCGCTGTGGTATATATACTGGGTGCTGGTCATTTCTCTGGTGTCTGGCATTGCGATCACTACGTGGTAGCACTCAGACCTTGTCTGTATCTGTGTTCTAGCATAGTTTCCAAAGGTGTTGATGATCACGGAACTCACACCTTAGCATTAGGAATATTGATCTGTATTATTTGTTATGACCTTCTGCCTGCCTGACTATTCCTCTGAACTCTGATTCTGTACCTTGCTATTTCTGATATCCTGTTGCCAAACTCTGCTCGTTCCTGAACTCTGTATTTGCCTCCTGACTCTGTACCTTGCTATTCTGATACTCCGTTGCCAGACCCTGCCTGTTCATTGGATTCCGTATCTGTCTCCTGAATTTGTACCTTATCTGTCAGTGTGTTAACGACCTGGCTTGCCCGACCTCGAGAACTGGCCTTACTGTTAGAGGCAGTTCCCAGACCTGTTAGTGACACCCTCTCACTGGTGTCACTTACGCTCTGTCCTTCCTACTCTCAGCCTAGCTCCTCCCTCGGGAGAGTCTAGGCCATCGGAAGGAACATACTTCTGTGCAGTACTCCTTACTGCTTCTGTACCTCCTCCTGAGGTGCAGTACTCAAAGTATTACTGTTGCACCAAACACTCTCATTACTCAGGTGTCCAGAGGTTAGTAGATATATCTGATTATCGGTGATACTGCAGATCATCAATAATTGGGTATATTCTGCATTCTCGGTGATACTGCAGATCACCGGCAGACCCGTTTCTAGGGGCCGTGCAGCCGTGCGGCAGCCCTGAGCGCAGACAGCCAAAGGGCGCTGTGAACTCTCCCTCCCTCTCCCCGGGGGACTGCAAAGTAATTAGTTCAGGGAAGCACTGTATACAGCTACACTGACTGGCCAGGGGGGAAGGGGGGCAATCTCCCCCCAGGCCACCTTTCATTCAGTGATTTAGGGCAGGTCTGGTGTCTGGTGTATTTGGGTTTGTTGTAAGGCAATGTGAAACTTGAGGCTAGCTGATAAAAGTGCAATCAGAGAACAGGCAAGCTGGCAAATATACACAGCATGAATGCAGAGCTTGCCTGAAGGGTCTGTGGGCAAACATCTGTCTGGTCTCTCCCCATTGTTATTATGACTGAATGTGTGGGTAAGGTGTTATACAAGTTGAAAAGTTTTTGACAGTCCCTAGACTCCAGGAGGGCTGCTTTCTGACTTGTGTGAGGGACTGTCAGGGACAGGAGTCCTATGATAGGCAAGTAGCCTCTGTGTGATGTGCAATACAGATAAGCTCTCTGCTCCATCTCAGGCTATTCTCAATTTCTCTCCACTCCTCTGGGCTAGTGCACGCCAAAATCGCAATAGCAATCGCTAGCAATTTGTGAGTGTGATTTTGTGAAGCGATTTTCAGAGCTTTTTTTTAATTAATTGCTCCAAAAAATGCTACACACTGCATGTAGCATTTTTTGGAGCAATTCATTAAAAAAAAAAACGCTCTGAAAATCGTTTCACAAAATCACACTCACAAATTGTTAGCGATTGCTATTGCGATTTTGGCGTGCACTAGCCCAGAGAGAGGAGGAGTGGAGAGAAATTGAGAATAGCCTGAGATGGAGCAGAGAGCTTATCTGTATTGCACATCACACAGAGGCTACTTGCCTGTCATAGGACTCCTGTCCCTGCCAGTCTCTCACACAAGTCAGAAAGTAGCCCTCCTGGATTCTAGGGACTGTCAAAAACTTTAACTTGTATAACACCTTATCCACACATGCAGTCATAATAACAATAGGGAGAGACCAGACAGATGTTTGCCCACGGACCCTCCAGGCAAGCTCTGCATCATGCTGTATATATTTACCAGCTTGCCTGTCCTCTGATTGCACTTTTATCAGCTAGCCTCAAGTTTCACATTGCCTTACAACAAACCCCAATACACCAGACACCAAACCTACCCTAAATCACTGAATGAAAGGTGGCCTGGGGGGAGATTGTCCCCCTTCCCCCCTGGCCAGTCCGCCCCTGAACTATACTGGATACCTATACTGGAGGCACCTACCTGGCTAATCTATACTGGGGGCAATTATACTGGGGCACCTATGCCTTGCTACCTATATTGGGGGGACCTATAGCCTGAGTGCAACTAGACCTAGCTAACCTATACTGCAGGCACCTATACCTGGCTCCGGCACGGGGGGGGCGCAATTTTTACACTCTCGCACTGGGTGCATTTTAGCCTGGAAACTGCCCTGATCACCGGTAATCAGATCCTCTCTGTGTTACAGATCGTTACAGAACGCCAGACCAAAATGCAAATGGACGCACATGCTGACCGTCTGGGCGCACTTGCCACTTCGGTGGAAAACATCAACCAAGTGCTGGGTAGTCACAAGACTATGAGGCCTTGTCTGGTTCTTTACAAACCCTCCAGACAGCAGTGGATGAGGTGCGATCCCCTCCTAGCTCTGACATACGTTTGCCTGTACCTGAGAGATTTTCTGGTCACAGATCTGACTTCCAAAATTTTAGAAGTAGAGTGTTATCTTACTTTGAGTTGAGACCCCGATCTTCTGGAACTGTGGCCCAAAGGGTCACATTTATTAAGACTTTGTTATCAGGCGATTCTCAGACGTGGGCGTACAGTTTGCCCACCGGAGACTTAGCCCTCACATCAGTGGATGAATTTTTTAAAGCTATGGCAGTAATTTACGTCGACCCAGACCTTGCTGCGACTTCTGAGCGGAAGCTCAAGCTTTTGCGTCAAGGCAAGGGTCCGGTCGAGGATTACGCAGCCGAATTTAGGAGGTGGTCAGTTTCAGCCAGGTGGGACACCTATGCCCTCTTAGATTGTTTCTTATCAGGGTTGTCAGATGAGGTCTCAGATCTCATGTTAAGTCTGCCGGAACCTAAAACAGTCGATGAGGCCATTTCATCGGCCATTCGAGTCGACCGCAGGCTGCGTTATCAAAAACAGACCCGGGGTAGTAGTCATGTAAGAATGGTGTCCTACGCTGCGCCTCCAGTAACTCCACCTGCTCCCGTCTCGCCTCCACCCGAACCAATGCAAATTGGTCGGTCGAAACTATCCCAAGTGGAGCGAAGACGTAGAATGTCTGAGCGGCTGTGTCTTTACTGCGCAGAGGGGGGTCATAGAGTACGTAATTGCCCTAACAAGTCGGGAAACGCTACCGCCTAGGAGTTGTAGGGGGTAACACCAGGGCCGGCCCGTCACTTTTTGCCGCCTGAGGCAAATTTAGCAGAGCTGCTGAACGCCGCCCCCCCCCCCCCCCCTGTCCGGGGGGGGGGGGGGGGGCGGCCGCCGAGCCGGAGGGGTAGCGGGCAGGTCGGGGGTATTGTGCCTAGCGGTGGGGAGGGGGGTCGGACACGGGCGGGGAGGACTCACCTTTTCCGCGTTCCCGTGCCTCTTACGATCTGGCAGCAGCTTACTAATTACAGGCTGGAGGGGAGCGCAGATCGGGGGACCCAGGCGAGGGAGGGGGGGGTCCGACCCCCCTCCCCACCGCTAGGCCCAATACCCCCGACCTGCCCACTACCCCTCCGGCTCGGCCGCCCTTTGAAGTTTGCCGCCTGAGGCAAATGTTTCACCCCGCCTCATGAGCGGGCCGGCTCTGGGTAACACCCTAGGCGCGCGACTTTTACCCCTAGAAGAGAAACGGTTACTTCTTCCTTGTACTGTTACGTGGGAAGATAAAACTGAGGTTTCTGAAGCTTTTGTTGATTCAGGCTCTGCAGCTAATTTTATGGATTTCGAATTTGCAAAGAAATTAGGTATTCCGCTCACCCCGGTAAAACCACCCATTCAGGTTACGGCAGTAGATGATTCCCCCTTGCAAAGTAATCATCCGCTGTCTCAGACACCAGAGGTGGAAGTCACTATAGGGGTGCTACATAAGGAGAAACTGCTAAAAAAATGAGGAAAGTCCGCACTACCAGCTTCTTGTCAAAATGGGATGTGCCTGGGACTGGAGTTGACAGCAAACAATTCCAATCTATTGTAGGTAAAGATGAATCCGGCACCATGCACTTGAATGCTTTTTTATCTTTATTGTCAGTAAACCGACATCACAAACACGACGTTTCGGAGGGCAAACCTCCTTTATCAAGTACAGCCAGTATCTGACATATAGCATTACTAATGCTTCTTATATACATCCTTATTTGTAAACTGACCAATCAGCGCAGTCTGCCGCTCTGTGGCGACCAATCCCCTTACGTCTGCCAAGCGGACCTAATGGGGAACTTCTAATTTACATACTAGCGCTGTGTCTACCAATTGTAGAGCAGGGGGAGCGGCTATCTACGCACGGAATGAGGACAGACTCCAGTGCCGCCATGCGCAGCGCCGACCAATAAGGAAGCAGTCTACGATGACATCATGCCAGGCTCCGCCCATCCAGCGAGCGGACCTGACAGGAGACTGCCTCCTCGAGGACAGAACTCTCCGCCCTCAGGTCGCGCCGCGTCACAGCGTTGCAAGGCGGATGTATCATCATCTGCCTGCCCACTGTAACTAGGCGACAGTAGAGAAGCCCCAGACCAGCGCAGATACGCTCACATATAAACAGACCAGAAACTCAATGCTGTAGTCATCTCAATAATACTCAACTAGTCCATTCTAGCAGGACACTAGTCAGCAGGTTACCATACGCAGCAACGGGAAACCTATAATTTGAAAAAATTAAAAATAAAAATAACATTTAAACAAATGGCAGCATATCATAGTCCCTATTCATACCTCTGGGTTTTAAAGTATCAAGCCTACGTATCCAAACCGCTTCTCTGTATAACAATTTTTTTATTCTATCTCCACCCCGTCTCAAGGGTTGAACTTGTTCTAGAATTTGAAAGCGCAGCTGACTCACTGAATGTCTAGCCTCTGCAAAGTGGTTGGGTACTGACAATTCTACTGTATTATTTCTAATAGTACTTTTATGTGCCGATAATCTAACTTTCATAGGTTGAGAAGTTTGTCCTATATACAGTAGCCCACATGGGCATTTGAGAGCATACACCACAAAACGTGAGTTGCAATCAAATTGACCCTTGATGTAGAATCTTGTCCCCAAATGTGGATGACAAATATAGTTCCCCTTGATAACACTATGGCAGTGCACACAATTGAGACATGGGTAAGTACCATTGGGTCGAATTGACCGAATCGTATTCCGTCTTTGGGTGCCCATGTCTGCCCGAACTAGTCTCTCCCTTAACGTTGGAGCCCGTTTATATGACATAAGAGGTAGATTTTGAAATTCCTCAATATGGGGAAATGCTGTTTTTAATAGATTCCAGTTGCTGCGTATGATGCCCGCAATCCTATCACTATATACATTAAACTGACTCACAAAAGGTATTCTCTTGCTAAAACCAGGTCTATAGCGTCCCTGTCTATTGACAGGTGACTGGATTTTATCCCCGGCCTTACTCAGCAGACTCTGTGGATATTGTCTTCTCCTGAACTTTTCTTGCATTTCATTTAATCTAGTCTCCCTAACATCTGCGTCATCTACTATCCTTAAGACTCTCTGAAATTGACTCATAGGGATTGAACATTTTGTGGCCAACGGGTGAAAGCTCCCATAACACAACGTAGAGTTAGTGTCTGTAGGCTTAATGTAAAGGTCTGTGCCTAGCCTACCTCCAGAGACACTTACCATTGTGTCAAGGAAGCTCACACTCCGCATGTCACTATGGATAGTCAAGCGTATAGCTTGACATTGTGAATGCAAAATATCAACGAATTGTTGTAAGCTCAAATGTGACCCCCTCCACACGCAGAAAATATCATCTATGAATCTAAGCCAACACATGGCATTATTTGTAAATATATCATTTGTATAAACAAAAGTCTCCTCATATGAATTCATGAAGATATTAGCGTAGGAGGGGGCCACATTCAAGCCCATCGCCGTACCCCTCAGCTGCAAGAAAAATTGGTCTTCAACTAAGAAATAATTACATGTCAATAACATCTGAAGTAAATTGCACAAAAATTTAATCTGAACTCGAATAAAGTCAGATGCACATGTCAAGATGGATTCAATCGCCTCTACACCTCCATCATGTGGGATGGAGGTGTAGAGGCTCTCGACATCCATAGTGACCAATAGTGCCCCTTCAGGTATCTCAGGTAGCCTCTTGATGGTCTCAATGAACATAGTAGTGTCTCTCAAATATGATTTACCTGCTATCACATATGGTCTAAGTACCACATCTAGATATCTAGCTATAGGTGAGAAAATAGAGTCTATCCCGGCCACAATGGGACGACCCGGTGGCCGGGATAGACTCTTATGTATCTTAGGACAGATGTAGAAGACCGGTATAACCGGACATTTTTGAATAAGAAATTCCATAAGCTTTTCATCAATTATCCCTTCCTCTACTGCCTTTTTCAATATCAACTCAATCCTCCCTTGATATTCTCTAGTTGGATCTTTGTCTAATCTCACATAAGTAGATGTATCAGCCAACAATCGATATATCTCTTTCTTATACTCCGCAGTGTCCATGATCACTACTGCCCCGCCTTTATCGGCCTGCTTAATAGTAACTTCTGGATTGTTGGCAAGTTCTTGAATTACTCTTCTCTCATCTATAGTGAGATTATGTTTAATTGAAACAGTTCTGTCCATTGACACAGTTCGAAGCATAACATCAATTTGCTCATTGGTTTTTTTCATAAACTGATCAATGACTTGACAAGAGGGGGGATTGAATCTACTCTTAATTCTCAGTGGGGTATGTAGAGATAGTAATTCCTCATCCGTAACCTGAGACTATCCAAACAGGCTAACCTGGGGTGCACTAAAATAATATTTCAACCGTATCGATCGATAAAACCTCTGAAGATCTATATCAAGGTCCACAAGTTGGGGCCATGCTGTAGGGGCAAAGGAGAGTCCCTTTTCCAACAGTGACTGCTGGGCCGATGTGAGATCTATTGAAGAAATATTGACTACTATGGTCTCCACTATGTGTTCCTGTGTACTGTTTTCTGCTGTCGTGGCCGTTGCCTCAATCGATTTTTGATATTTGTGCCGCCTGCCCCCTCTGCGCGCTCGTCTGTGCTTCCTGGGGGGTCTGTAATCCGCAGTCCGTTGATGTTCCCCAATGATGCCAACTTTTGCTTTACATGGACCAAAATTTGGAACAAGGCCTCATTTGATTCGATGACTTTAACTATCGATCGGATTATGGAGGAGATACCTAAATTGGAGGCACAGATAGTAGAATTTAAACGGAAACTCATGGATAGTATGAGTACAGATGAATGTGGCAAATTTACTGTGGAAATGGATGAAAAAATAGAGTCACATAAAAAACAACTACAAGTCATCAAGAGGGACAAGTTCCAACGAGATGCCACGGATTACACATCGGGCTACATATACCCATGGCAAAAACCTATGACAAGACGTAGGAAACCATTGCGACCAAAGCCTTCTGGGGGACAAGGAGGCCTACGATCAGAGGACTCATCTGATTTTTTGGTGTCCAATTCCCAATAATCCTCAGACCTCCCAGGCAGGGGCGTCTCACCCACCAGGCAAGTATAGGCGGTTGCCTGGGGCGCCATGAGGTGGTGAGGCACCATGAGGTGGTGAGGCGCCATGAGGTGGTGAGGCGCTTTCCCCCGCCGTTGCTACCGTGACCATGTTTTTTTTTATATATATATTATCTCCCGACTCAGTCCCCGGTGCTCGGCATGCTACCATGTGCTCAGCAGTGCCTCCACCTCCACTTCTCCCCAGCCAATAGAGCAATCAATACTGCTCTTCTCTGCCAGGCTCCTTCTTTAAAGCCGTGCCCCTTCTTCTCAGTAGCCACACAGGTAAAGTGTTTACCTCGTGTTGCCCAGCCTTTAACTCCGCCCCACGCCAGTCAAACCAGGAGCCAGCGGCCAGCCAGCTTATGCCCCCGACAGTCTGACCCCCCACCTGTGTCACTGGCTGCACACAGACACTGGAGCGAGACAGCCAGGGGACAGAGGCAGTCTGAGAGAGAGAGGAATGTGATGTGTCCGTGTTGGAGCCCCGCCCCCCGCACAAGACAGCAACACAGCCCGGGAGAAGGGAAGTTTCTGCTCCAGAGTAGTGATGGGAATTCCGGATCTTTTCAGAGAATCGACTCTTCTGAATCGGCTCCCATTAAAGAGCCGGCTCTTATGGCTCCTGTGATGTATGATATGTAATATGACTGTATTTTTACTAATTGTATTTTATTCCTGCATTGTTTGTTTGCTGTGATTAGGCTATGTCTCTGCATTGATTGTAAGTTACTGGAGTCAGGTGGGGCATTTGCCATTGTTCTATTGTCTGTTAGCAGATGATAAGAGCAAGGCCAGTCTGCTAACATTTGATGTCTGTTTGCTAAGCTTGTTATACTGTCTGGTAGAGAGAGAGAGGGAGTCATTATGGTGTGGGACAGCTAGGTGAAAGCTGTATGCTCCTATATTGATGGAAGTTCTCTGATGTATGGATCAGAATAAAGTGTTCGTCATTGGATTTCATGTCTGCTCACTGTTTATGGACAATCCTCATGTCATATCATGACATATTGGTGAGCAGTGCTGGGAAAGAGCAGACTTTGGAAGACCAGAAGCATGGAGGAGATGCTGCAGGAGCTGAAAATCACTACCCTTCGGAAATTATGCCGTAAGAGGGGCTTACATCCTGATGGCCTGAAGAAACCTCAGCTTGTGGAACTTTTGATGGAGAGGATACAAGCTGCCAGTAATGGTGAGGCACCAAGTGAAGGTGAAGATGTGCAGACCGATGAAGGCTTGGAGGAACAGTCTCAGGAACAGACCCAGGAAGGTGTTGCCAGAGGTGAGGACATGCTTCACACATTGCTCAGAGTGCTGAGTGAGATGATGGCACAGAATGTGTACCGATCTCAGGGGGGAATGTCACAGCCACATATGGACACTGTCAGACTGTATTCCTTATTCCCCATGTTTGATGACAGTAAAGAGGAAATTGATGCCTACTTGGAAAATTTTGAACTCATTTGTGAGACACACTGTATTCCAACCAGTGAGTGGCATCGCATCCTATTAGGAAAGCTGACTGGGCGTGCCAGTGACACTTTTAAATTGCTGCCTCTGGAGCAAAGAATTAACTTTGTGGAAGTGAAACGGGCATTGCTGGCTCGGTATGCCAAAACTCCAGAGGCATACAGACAGTCTTTCCGATCCTTGTTTAAGACCTCAAAAGACTCTTTTGCTGAATTTGGAGTGAAACTGACACACATGTTTAATCAGTGGATTCAGGGCAGTAGTGTCAGGACTTTGAAGGACTTAAAAGAACTTTGTTTGAGAGAACAATTCCTGAGCTGCTGTCCTCCAAAGGTGAAAATGTGGGTGCTGGATCGCAAGCCTCTAACAATGAGGGATGCTGCAAAGCTGGCCGATCAGTTTGTGGAGAACCGGTCCCAGGTGTGTCATCTACCAGAGGATCGGTGTGTCTGTGAAGCATCCAGGACACCATCCTGTGTAGAGCCCAGGCCCACCACTCCAGAGAGGAGTTCTGCCACTTCAGCTGATAGAAGCAACCAGGTGAGGAAGTCATGCTTTGGCTGTGGGTCGACTGAGCACCTGGTAGCAGCATGCCCGCATGTCATCAGAGACAATGGAACTGCTCGGAGTCCTCAGCCTGCTGTTGGCAGGAATGTGGCAACTAACTCCACAGATGTTTCCCCACTCTTAAGAACAATAGCGGAAAGAGAACATGCCAGAGGGGTTAATTTTGTTCGTGTGTCGAATAATATCTTGACCACTGACTCATCTGACTGTGCCCACTCCCATGGAGCTTGCAGGACAAATTCCAAGGTGTACATTGGACACTTGGGAAGCCAAAGCAACAAGTGGGAGTTGAGGCAAGCGTTTGGCTGCTATGGACCTGTGCACAATATCTGGATCTCCAGGAGTCCACCTGGATTTGGCTTTGTTGAGTTTGAGAGTCCGGACGATGCAGCGAGGGCTGTATTTGAATTGAATGGACAAATCATATGTGGACAGCGAGTAAAAGTGCAACCAGCACATATGAAGACAAGGACAATTAATTATGAACTCCCACCTAGACTGAGAAGGAGTAGATGGACAGAATTGCCACATACCTGTACCTCAGTCTCACCCAACTAATGGGCTCACCTGGGGGTCCAGGAACATATGGGGGAGGAATGTGATGTATGATATGTAATATGACTGTATTTTTACTAATTGTATTTTATTCCTGCATTGTTTGTTTGCTGTGATTAGGCTATGTCTCTGCATTGATTGTAAGTTACTGGAGTCAGGTGGGGCATTTGCCATTGTTCTATTGTCTGTTAGCAGATGATAAGAGCAAGGCCAGTCTGCTAACATTTGATGTCTGTTTGCTAAGCTTGTTATACTGTCTGGTAGAGAGAGAGAGGGAGTCATTATGGTGTGGGACAGCTAGGTGAAAGCTGTATGCTCCTATATTGATGGAAGTTCTCTGATGTATGGATCAGAATAAAGTGTTCGTCATTGGATTTCATGTCTGCTCACTGTTTATGGACAATCCTCATGTCATATCATGACAGCTCCGAATCAGCTCTTCATTAAATATCACTAAACACCACTCAGAATCGGAGTAAAAGCCCCGCCCCGTGTCTATATGACAATTCCAGACTGCTTCTCTGACTGGGTCAATCCCTCCTGCTACTGCTCTGCTCCGCCCCATACACTCCTACAAGCTGCAAGAGGAGGACTACATCTCCCAACATGCCTCAGCGCCCTTTTTTGCAGAGCAAAGCAGAGCTCTGTGGGGCGGCTGAGGCATGGGCTCTTTCAAAACTGAGAACCGGCTCGTCATTCGCAGCAAAGAGCCGGCTCGTTTGCGAACGACCCATCACTACTCCAGAGATGATAAGCTGCATGCACAGGCAGAAGAGAAGGTATGCAGGCAGGCTGCTAAGAACACTTCCTGTCCTGTGTGCAGACTCCCAGTACTGCTATTTTTTTTTTCAAAGTTAAATTTTATTAGAAATTTTTACAGATACAGAAGATAAACAACAAACAGTATGGAGAAGGGCACAATCTCCCCAATACAGGCGTGGATACAAATTGATAACAGCAAACACTGTAATACATTCAGTTACATTGTCTGTAGGAGATGATATATTGTGATCAAAGTATCAGCTGTCATTTGTTTAGTTCACTTTCCATTTGGGGTAGTCGCCCTCCACCTGTGAACATGCAGAAAGAAGAAAGGAAGGCAAAGATAAGAATAGTCCGCCCCGCCCACCCCCCCCCCCCCGGCACCATCATCAGTTGTCATCTCCGAGTCATTGGAAGATCAATCCAGAATTGGAATGAAATTTGGGCTTGTAGGGTCCAGGATTTTTTCTTCCCAGATTCCCCAAATTTTTTGATATTTTTTGGGGTATTTCCTGTTTAAGTAGGTGGTTTTATATAAGGGTAGAAGCTTATTTACCGATTTGGCCCAATTACCCAGTGTAGGCACAGACATTTTTTTCCAGTTTAAGAGTATTTGTTTTCTGGCCTGGAAGCACAAGACCCGTATTAACAATTGTTTATGTTTATTTAGAGAGGTTTCCCCAATGTGTTCCAGTAACATTAAAGCTGGGTCTAGTACAAGAGTTATTTGAAGTATAGCAGGTAGGGTAAAGAAACCGGCACTGCAGATAGTCAGGAAGCATGCATAGAGATAAATGTGAGATGTTGAGGAATTAGTATCGGGTAGTGCTGTTGGTTGCGTGCTCAAACTGAGAAAAAACAGCAATTTCTAATATAGCAAACAGTAGGGAAGCAGTTGGCACATGCAGTGTTACAGCATAAAAAAAGCTTTATTCCATTTGGCTTCATGCAAAATGCTAGGCATACATGTCCATATAAAATTGATCCTACCCGATACTTAGATGGCTGTGGGGTGAGGTGGGAGCGGTGGGGGTCGCCTTACGACCGTTTCGCTCTCCTGAGCGTCTTCAGAGGCAGTGCGCACTGCCTCTGAAGACGCTCAGGAGAGCGAAACGGTCGTAAGGCGACCCCCACCGCTCCCACCTCACCCCACAGCCATCTAAGTATCGGGTAGGATCAATTTTATATGGACATGTATGCCTAGCATTTTGCATGAAGCCAAATGGAATAAAGCTTTTTTATGCTGTAACACTGCATGTGCCAACTGCTTCCCTATTGCGTTATTTGAAGTATAGTATTGATTACATATAATATATTATTCCAGAATGGAATGACAAGGGAACATGTCCAGAAGATGTGTATGAAGTTGCCAAATTGTGTTTGACATCTCCAGCACCTGTCAGAGTTTACATTACTTATTTTGTGCATGCGTTCCGGAGTGAAATAGATTCTGTGTAGAAATTTAATTTGTTGTAAATGGTCTCTAGCTGATACCACTGTGCCCGGGTATTCCTCCAGTATCACGTCCCAGTCATCTCTGTCAAGGTTAGGAACATCTTCAGTCCATTTTTGTATTGAGGAGTCCAGCTTACTGTTATTCATGGTTAGGAGCTCAAAGTATATTGTAGATAGTGTTTTTGTCAAGTTCTCGGTTAGTAATAGCTGCTCAAGGGCATCTGTTTCTAATATTAGGTTTGGAGTGCTGAATTGTGTGTTATAAGCGTGCCTTAGCTGTAGATATCGGAAATGGTGTTTGTTGGGGAGATTATACTGGCGTTTAAGTTCCTCAAAGGGCAATATAGCATGGTTGCCTTGTATATGTGACAGGTTTTTAATACCATATTGTGCCCATATTATTGGGTCGGGAATAGTAAGAAAATGGGGTAGGTGAGGGTTTCCCCACAATGGAGTATATGGTGATAATGTATGTTCTGTTTGTAATGAAGCTCTGGCCCCCCTCCATGCTTTCCACGTCGTTGTCATGGCTGTTGTAGCATCTGGGTTAGATTTGGGACCTCTATAGGGGAAGTTAGTGAGCTGCTCGTAGGAGCCCAGTATTGCTGCCTCCACATTTACCGCTAGATTATGGTGATCTTGCGAAAACCACCAACGTGTGGTGACCAGGACCGAAGCCCAGTAGTATTTCTGTAAATTAGGCATCGCAAGACCACCTCTATTTTTTGGGAGTTGAAGAGTCTCTAATGAAATCCTATGTTGTTTCCCTGCCCAAATAAATTTGAGCATGATGGAGTCAAGTTTTTGAAAGAAAGTCTTGGGGAGCCAGACTGGGGACTGTCTGAAGAAGTATGTGAACTTAGGTAGAAATATCATTTTTAGGAGGTTGATTCTTCCTATTAGTTGAGTGGTAGTTTGTTCCACGTTTTACATTTGTCCTCCAGCTTACGGATTAAAGGGTCTATATTTAGGTTTTTATATGAGTTTGTGAGAAAGCGCGGAGGAGCCGCCGCCATGAGCCAGCGGCGGGCGGCTCCTCCCGCAGACAGTAGCCTCATGCACGGAGAGGCAGCCGCCTCCTCTCAGCGTGGGGCGGCTGTCCCCGTGCAGAGGCATGCGGAGCGCATAGAAACCGCCGCGTCAGACGCGGCGGTTGGGCCGCATGCCTCCGCATTGGGGGCACAGAGCAGGGCTGCTGTGGCTGGGACTCGTAGTCCCTCGGGTTTTAGAGTGACGCGCGCGCGCGCGCACTCAGGGAATCATTTATGACACATTGAAGGGAGTCAGCTGACCAGGCTGGTCAGCTGACTCCAGTACCTCTCCCTATTGGTCCTCCACTTAGGGAGGTGCTGGGGAGGCACTTAGGGTATATATACTGCTGGTGGTTCAGTTGTTCCGTGTCTGGCGTTGCGTTCACATATGTGGGAGCACCCAGATCCGTTAGTCAGATCCGTTAGTGTGCCGGGACCAGCAGGAGCTGTAATCCTACACTAAGTTAGATTCTGTTGATAGCTTAAAGTACTAGTTTGATTGTGATTATATGTTATGACCTTTGCCTGCCTCGACTATCCGTCTGAACTCTGACCTTGTACCTCGTTATTTCTGATACCTGTTGCCGAACCCTGCCT
>NC_090654.1:146729782-146927282 GCF_040937935.1 Hyperolius riggenbachi
GAACCCTGCCTGTACCTAGACTCCGCCTCTGCCTCCTGATTTTGTACTCCGATATTTCTGATACCTGTTGCCGAACCCTGCCTGTACCTAGACTCCGCCTCTGCCTACTGTTTCTGTACCTTATCTGTCAGTGTGTTAACGACTTGGCTTGCCCGACCTCGAGAACCGACCTCACGATTGGAGGCGGTTCTTTGTCCCGTTAGTGACACTTACGCCTGGGTGTCACTTTCGGACTTTCCTTCCCACTGTAAGTCTGACTCCTCCCGTCTCGGAGAGCTCAGACCTGTGGAAGGAGTCTGTGCAGTTTTCCTTACTGTACTGAGGCTTGTCCTCCGTATTACTGTTGCACCAATCACTACACTCTACTCAGGTGACCAGAGGTTAGCTAGTATATTGGATTATCGGTGATACTGCAGATCACATATAATCTGATATACGTCTGTATTTCCCGTGATACTGCAGTTCACCGGTAATCAGACCTCTCTGTGCTTCACCGAACGTTACAGAACGCCAGACCACAAAACAGATGGAATCACGCGCTGATCCTCTGACGGTGCTTGCCACTTCGGTGGATAACATTCATCAAGCACTGGGCCAGCACAAAGCCCTAATCGATGCCTTATCAGGCTCTGTGAAAACCCTTCAGACGTCAGTGGATTCAGTACGTTCCCCTCCTAGTGATGACATACGCATGCCTGTGCCTGATAAGTTTTCCGGCCACAAGTCTGACTTCCGGAATTTCAGGAGTAGAGTGTTGTCATATTTTGAATTGAGACCCCGATCCTCGGGGACTGAGACCCAACGGGTCATCTTTATTAAAACCTTGTTGACTGGGGACTCCCAGTCCTGGGCATATAACCTGCGTCCCACCGATACCGCTCTAACCTCGGTAGACGAGTTCTTTAAGGCCATGGCCATAATCTACGACGACCCTGACCTTGCTGCGACCTCAGAGCGGAAGCTCAAACTTTTGCGGCAAGGCAGAGGTTCGGTCGAGGATTATGCGGCGGAGTTCCGCAGGTGGTCAGTCACTTCTAGGTTTGACAACTTTGCCTTAATGGATTACTTCTTGTCTGGGTTGTCGGAGGAGGTCTCTGACTTAATGTTAACCGTGCCTGAGCCCAAGACGGTTGATGAGGCCATATCTTCGGCCATTCGAGTGGATCGCAGGTTGCGCCACCAGAGGCAGGCTAGGGGCAGTCACCGGGTCAGGGTGACATCATACGCGGCACCATCCGCTACACCCCTAGTGGCACCGTCTCCGCCTATCACACCCTCCCCGGTCTTGCCACCACCCGAACCAATGCAGATTGGTCGGTCAAGACTGACCCAGGAAGAACGAAGGCGACGAATGACAGAACAGCTGTGCCTGTACTGTGCAGCGGCAGGACATAGAGTGCGAAACTGCCCTAACAAGTCGGGAAACGAGTTTGCCTAGGAGTAGTGGGGGGTGACACCCTGGGCACGCAAATTGCACCCCTTAAAGAGAAGAAATTACTTCTCCCTTGTACGGTTACATGGGAGAATAAATCTGTAGCCACCGAAGCCTTTATTGACTCTGGCTCAGCGGCTAATTTTATGAACTTCGAATTTGCTCAGGAGTTGGGCCTCCCACTCACTCCTGTGAGACCCCCCATTCAGGTTACGGCAGTGGACGATTCCCCTCTGCAACGGAATCGTTCCCTGTCACAGACTCCGATGGTGAGACTTACCATAGGGGTTCTGCATGGGGAAGAGCTACAATTTTTTGTACTGCACATGTCAACCTCCACTATTATCTTAGGCATACCGTGGTTGCAAGTCCATTCACCACACATCGACTGGGCCACGGGTCAGTTAACCTCCTGGTCTCCCCATTGTTTTCATCAGTGTTTGGGGAAGCTAACATTGGGGCAGGCCAGAATTCAGGTGGAGGGGGTTCCAGACCAGTATGCTGAATATTCGGATGTTTTCTGCCCTAAAGCTGCCGATAAATTGCCTCCACATCGCCCTTTCGACTGTCCCATTGACCTCCGTTCTGGTTGTGTACCCCCCCGGGGTCGGTTGTACAATTTGTCGGGGCCCGAAAAATTGGCGATGCAGGAGTACATTAGGGAGAATCTGGCCAAAGGCTTTATTCGGCCGTCCCGGTCACCTGCTGGGGCAGGCTTCTTCTTTGTAAAAAAGAAAGACGGAGGTCTGCGGCCTTGCATTGACTACCGCGGTCTCAACAAGATTACAGTAAAGAATCGCTATCCGCTACCCTTGATAGACGATCTTTTTACACAAATTACTGGCGCCCAGATCTTTTCTAAATTGGATTTGCGGGGTGCGTACAACTTGGTACGCATAAGAAAGGGCGATGAATGGAAGACGGCCTTTAATACACCAGACGGGCATTACGAGTACCTGGTAATGCCCTTCGGGTTATGTAATGCCCGGCCGTCTTCCAGGAACTCATCAACGAGGTCTTCAGAGAGGTGTTGGGAAGATTTGTTCTAGTTTATCTAGACGATATCCTGATTTTCTCCAACAGTCTCTCTGAACATAGAACCCACGTGAGGTTCGTTTTGAACAGACTAAGGCAGAATCTATTGTATGCAAAGTTAGAAAAATGTATCTTCGAGGTAACATCTGTCGCTTTCCTGGGGTACATAATCTCTACTACAGGCCTGTCCATGGATCCGGCCAAGGTCTCCGCTGTGTTAGAATGGCCTCAGCCGGTAGGCTTGAAATCGCTTCAGCGGTTTCTTGGCTTTGCCAACTATTATAGGAGGTTTATAAGGGGGTACTCTTCGGTGGTTTCTCCACTTACCAGCCTCACTAAGAAGGGTGCAGATACAACTCACTGGTCTCCCGAGGCGTTACAGGCTTTTGCCACCCTGAAGGGATTATTTTGTTCTGCACCCATCCTCAGACACGTGGATACGTCCTTTCCTTTTATTGTTGAGGTGGATGCCTCAGAGGTCGGGGTGGGGGCTGTGCTGTCTCAGCGATCTGGCTTGCAGGGTAGAATGCACCCATGTGCCTATTTCTCCCGCAGATTCTCCCCTGCGGAAAAAAACTACGATATCGGCAACAGAGAACTCTTAGCCATTAAGTTAGCCTTTGAGGAATGGCGACACTGGTTAGAGGGAGCAGAGCATACGGTCACGGTTTACACTGACCATAAAAATTTAGAATACATCGAGGGAGCTAAGAGGTTGAGCCCACGCCAGGCTCGCTGGTCATTATTTTTTTCTCGATTCTCTTTCATTATTACGTATACACCGGGTAGCAAGAATACTAAGGCGGATGCCTTGTCCAGGTGCTTTGAGTCAGAGACAGCACAGTCCTCCATTCCAGAGACTATTATTCCCCAAAGGTTGGTACTGGCCGCAACAGAGACTTGGGAGGATTGGAAGGGAACTTTAATTCCCTTCCAACAAGACATTCCAGAAGGAAAGCCCGCAGGAGTGTTGTTCATTCCGCTACCGTTCCGTCTTCAGGTTCTAGAGATGTTCCATACACATAAGAATGCTGGGCATCCTGGAGCATCTAGAACACAGGATCTGGTAGCCAGATGTGCTTGGTGGCCTTCCTTGGCAGCTGATTGCAAGGAATTCGTGAGGGAATGTGCGGTTTGTGCCAAGAGTAAACCCTCCCGGCTGGCACCTGTGGGTACCTTGCAGCCTTTGCCCACCCCGAGTGAGCCATGGACCCATTTGTCCATGGATTTTGTAGGTGAACTTCCCAAGTCAGAAGGCATGTCGGTCATTTGGGTGGTAGTCGACCGCTTCAGTAAAATGGCCCATTTCGTGCCTTTGAAAGGTCTCCCCTCGGCCCAGGAATTGGCTGATTTGTTTATCACACATGTGTTCCGGCTGCACGGTATTCCGGAGAACATAGTGTCGGATCGGGGAGTCCAGTTCATTTCTAAATTTTGGAGGGCATTCTGCCAACTAATGGGTATGAAGCTGTCATTTTCATCGGGCTACCACCCACAGACCAATGGGCAAACGGAGAGAATCAATCAGTCTTTGGAGCAATTCTTGAGGTGCTATGTTGCGGAGACACAGAACGACTGGGTCAAATTTCTGCCTTTCGCGGAGTTCGCACAGAACAATTTAAAAAGCTCCTCCACCGGATTCTCTCCGTTCCAGGTGGTGTCTGGAAGATTGCCCAAGTTCTCACCATTACCTGTGGTCTCCTCTCCGTTTCCAGTTTTGGAAGCCTGGCAGAGATCTTTCAAAGAGATTTGGCGCACAGTGGGGGATAATTTACGAAAAGCTTTTGTTAATCAGAAGGGTCAAGCTGATAAAAGACGTTCAGTAGAGTGGCACTTCAAACCTGGAGACATGGTTTGGGTCTCTACACGTCATTTGGCTCTGAAACAACCCTCTGACAAACTTGGTCCCAGGTTCGTGGGCCCCTTCCCTGTGACTAAGAAGATCAACAATGTCACATATACCATTGATCTCCCCACCAGCATGCGGGGAGTGAGGTCTTTTCATGTATCACTTCTCAAACCCGCAGTCCAGGGGGGTCCCACTCCTCCTCCTCCTGTCTTAGTCGATGCTCAACCCGAATATGAGATAGAAAAAATCATAGATTCACGTATGGTTCAGAACTCGGTGCAGTATCTCGTACATTGGAAGGGGTATGGCATTGAAGAGAGGCAATGGGTACCTGGGAACCGCATGCATGCAGATGAGTTAGTGAGAGAATTTCATGCTGTACACCCAGAGAAACCTGGAAGGAGCTGTCCGGAGTCCACTCCTCGGGGGGGGGGTACTGTGAGAAAGCGCGGAGGAGCCGCCGCCATGAGCCAGCGGCGGGCGGCTCCTCCCGCAGACAGTAGCCTCATGCACGGAGAGGCAGCCGCCTCCTCTCAGCGTGGGGCGGCTGTCCCCGTGCAGAGGCATGCGGAGCGCATAGAAACCGCCGCGTCAGACGCGGCGGTTGGGCCGCATGCCTCCGCATTGGGGGCACAGAGCAGGGCTGCTGTGGCTGGGACTCGTAGTCCCTCGGGTTTTAGAGTGACGCGCGCGCGCGCGCACTCAGGGAATCATTTATGACACATTGAAGGGAGTCAGCTGACCAGGCTGGTCAGCTGACTCCAGTACCTCTCCCTATTGGTCCTCCACTTAGGGAGGTGCTGGGGAGGCACTTAGGGTATATATACTGCTGGTGGTTCAGTTGTTCCGTGTCTGGCGTTGCGTTCACATATGTGGGAGCACCCAGATCCGTTAGTCAGATCCGTTAGTGTGCCGGGACCAGCAGGAGCTGTAATCCTACACTAAGTTAGATTCTGTTGATAGCTTAAAGTACTAGTTTGATTGTGATTATATGTTATGACCTTTGCCTGCCTCGACTATCCGTCTGAACTCTGACCTTGTACCTCGTTATTTCTGATACCTGTTGCCGAACCCTGCCTGTACCTAGACTCCGCCTCTGCCTCCTGATTTTGTACTCCGATATTTCTGATACCTGTTGCCGAACCCTGCCTGTACCTAGACTCCGCCTCTGCCTACTGTTTCTGTACCTTATCTGTCAGTGTGTTAACGACTTGGCTTGCCCGACCTCGAGAACCGACCTCACGATTGGAGGCGGTTCTTTGTCCCGTTAGTGACACTTACGCCTGGGTGTCACTTTCGGACTTTCCTTCCCACTGTAAGTCTGACTCCTCCCGTCTCGGAGAGCTCAGACCTGTGGAAGGAGTCTGTGCAGTTTTCCTTACTGTACTGAGGCTTGTCCTCCGTATTACTGTTGCACCAATCACTACACTCTACTCAGGTGACCAGAGGTTAGCTAGTATATTGGATTATCGGTGATACTGCAGATCACATATAATCTGATATACGTCTGTATTTCCCGTGATACTGCAGTTCACCGGTAATCAGACCTCTCTGTGCTTCACCGAACGTTACAGAGTTAAGGTTTTTTGTTATTTGAATCCCTAGATACTTGAATTGGGATACTATCTGCAGCTGCATGTTGGAAATTACGGTAGGTTTGGGGTTGTCATCTAGTAAGAATAGAAGAGATTTGGTCCAATTTATTTTGATACCGGAATGAGAGCTGAATAGTGTAAAGAGCCGAAGGGCCTCTTGCAGTGATTGCGTCGGGTCATTGAGGTAAAGTAGTACGTCATCGGCGTATAAGGAGATTTTCTCCTCTAAATTTCCTGTTTTTAATCCTTGTATGGCTTGGGGTTCCCTAATGTAAGCTGCGATCGGCTCCATTGCTAGGGCGAATAGTGATGGAGACAGGGGGCAACCCTGTCTGGTTCCTCTCCCTAATGTAAAAGAGCGCGAGATAACATTACCTGTTTTTACACGGGCACTAGGATTAGCATACAAGAGGCGAATCCAAGTTAAAAAGTTTTCTCCAAAGCCGAATTTTTTTAGGACAGCCAACAAGTATCCTCACTCCACAGAATCAAATGCTTTCTCAGCATCTAATGAAGCAATTGCTCTTTGGCCTGTATTAGAATGTGTAGTGGAGATATTCGCAAGCAGCCTTCGGATATTTATATCAGTTCCTTTTCCTGGCATAAATCCCGACTGATCGTGGTGGACTAATTTATTGATAAGTTTACCGAGTCTGGTTGCTAAGGTTTTAGCCAATATTTTAGCGTCTACGTTAAGGAGCGATATAGGGCGGTATGATGTGCAGTTTAGTGGATTCTTGTCCGGTTTAGGAATTACAATTATAAGTGCTTCCAGCATGGAGGGCGGCAGATACCCTCTGTTCAGGGAGGACTGTAGGGTAGTCTTTAACCTGGATGCTAGAAGTTTGTTGTATTGTTTGTAGAGTTCTACCGGTAGACCGTCAGATCCTGGGGTTTTCCCTGATTGTAAGTCTGTTATTGCGTCTGAGATTTCATCTACAGTTAATGGGGCTTCCATCATTTTAATATCATCTACAGTCAAGGTAGGGAGAGTGACATCCTGTAAGTATCTCTGTATATCAGAATCAGTTGGGGTAGCTCTGCTGGTATATAGATTTTGGTAGTAATCTAAGGCAGTATTAATTAAATCTGGGTCAGAAGTCACTGTCTGATCATTAATTTGTAGTAGTGGTATAGTGTGTGTGGTCTGGGCATCTCTCGCTAACCAGGCCAACATGCTGCCATTCCTATCTCCCTGCTCGAAGATGCGCTGTGTTTGGTCTAATAGTCTTTTTTTGGTGGAGTCTACCCTATATATATCTAATTCTTGTAGGGCTAATTGCCAGTTTCTGTATATCGTGGTGTCTAATGAGAGGATATACTCTGACTCAAGTTTTAGTGCTTTTTGTTCTTTCCATTGTATAAGCGCTTGAGTTTGAGATCTAGCGGTTTTGATAGCACTCATGTAGTGGCCTCTTAGGTATGCTTTAAAAGCGTCCCATTCCCCTTGAGGAGAGGCTGTATTAGTATTGATGGCCCAGTATTCTCGGCATTTCCTTTTGATAATGTCATCTATTGTTGGATCTACTATCCAATGCCCAGATAACCGCCATACCCTGTCACTTCTCCTCACACCCGTCCTCAGTATTATCTCTAAAGGGGCATGGTCAGATATACCACGGGCCAAAAATTCCGAGTTCACTATCATCGGGAGAAGATCTTTGGAGGCTAAGCCCAGGTCAATGCGGGACAGAGAACCATGAGTGACAGAGTGACAGGAGTATGCCTTTGTATCCGGATGCTTCCATCTCCAGATATCTACCAGGTTGCAGGTATCCATCCAGTTCCTAAACTCTAGTGTATCTCTGGTGGAGAGTTTGAGTCTATCTAAATCAGGGTTATGAATTAAGTTGAAGTCCCCACACAGCAGTACTTTCTGGGAGGGCATTTGAGTTAGTAATGTAAGAATTTTATTAAGTACTTGTATATCTGCCGGAGGAGGTAGATAAATATTAGCTATTGTAAGAGGTTCGTTGTTAAGCGTAGCATTTAGTATAATATATCGCCCCCCTGGATCTATTTTGAGATCGTGTAATTGAAAAGGTATATTTTTATTGATAAGGATTGAAACCCCTCTAGCATAGGATGAATAGGTAGCGTGGTATGAATGTGCTATCCACGGTCTTTTAAGCGCCAGGATTTTACTGCCTTGGAGATGCGTCTCCTGCAGGAGACAAACATGTGGGTTGTGTCTCTTGAGGAAATCAAACACCAAAGAGCGTTTTATTTTGGAATTAAGCCCTCTAACGTTCCAAGATATGATTTTTGTATCCATCATTAGGGGTTTAGTTGGGAGTATTTGTTAAGTTGTAAACAACATTAGCAACAATTATGTTTGTCATGAGATCAAAAGTGAGTGTGCCATGAAGGGGGGAGCGAGCGGACAGACCCAGAAGAAAAAGAGAAGAGCCTCAAGAATAGCGAGGTGAAAAATTTTGAACTTAATAGTTATCAGTATAGTATTGAATAACAACCCATATCCTATTCTACAAGAAAAGACCCATTCCAAATCCCCCACCCTGCTACACCCTAACAACAGGTCCAGAGTAGCTTAGTTACCTTAACAACAGAACAATAAAATCCGCTTATCCCTCTATTATGGAGAGACGAAGCGTCGTATACTATCTAGTGTGAAAAGTTAGTTCACACTTGTATTGTAGTAAATACTAAAAAGAAGAAGGGGCGGGCTAAGACCCTGTAGGGTCCGCTGCCCAGCTGCACCCAACCAACTGGGTTGGGAGGTATAAGTCTTAGTATAACAGCAACTTAACTGACTAAAATAACAAGGGGGAGGTTCTTGAGAGCAGATACCTGGATCTGTTGTAGTTATCAGTTGGTGGTCGTAGGATGTCTCTGTGTTAGTTTGATCTGGAGGTTTGGCTAATTGTAGGTTCTATGGAATGTATAGGTAGGCCTCAGCTGTTCAGTTGTGTTCCAGCTAAGTGAGATATCACTATCCTATCAAGTGCATCATGCTCGGAAGAATGGATACATATTTTATATCTATTTCTGTCCTGCTGCAGGTAGGTCGGCCAACTCAGATGGAGATCCGCACAGATTAATAAATGCAGGATCACTCCCAAGCCGGTACGAGCTTATGTTGTTCGCATTAAGAGGCCCGCTGACCAGGATAACGCCGAAGTGGGAGAAAGCCCGCAGGGACCGCTCTAGTCTTCCGTAGGTCCCACCGGCGCCAAGATAGCCAGCAGGTGTCATTTGTTCCAGTATTTAGTAGCTCCCAGTTGACAAACAACGGCATTGGTAATATACACTTCTTGAAGTGCTGATCAGGAGGTAATAGCATATCACATAGAGTTGATGTTACATTTACTGCATATGCCAACTGAGAGCTGGTTTCAATGGAGCATAACTGCATTGGACAGCAGCAGTACCGTATACTTAGTATATATATTATATTAATACCTTCCAATGTGAAAGAGAGAGGAGGAAGACCATTTTATAAAAATATGCTTAATTAGGGGGATCTCAGTGGAGTAGTTCCTGTAGATTGGGTATTTGTGGCGACTGAGGGAGAATAACCCCACAAGCAAGGCATTTATAAGAGCAGTGTAAAAAGCAGTCATATCATTTTACCCCCGTTATTGTGCATGAGCGGGATCAGGAGCAGCGATCGCTGCCCTTAATTATGAATATTGAAGCGCATCCATTGTTGTTAATACATTGTAATGGTATATCACAAGATAGACACAGGTGTTGAAGTTCCATCTCATAGTATCATCACAATCAATAAGTAGATTATTATAAAACGTTTTTCCAGCTATTATACTGCCTCTGCATCTACAGGGATTTTGTAAGGCATCTCACACGTGCAGTCAATTCAAGTGTCACAGGATCGGCTAAGGCTGTAGTTTCAGAGAGCGTTACAATTATGCTGGTTATTTAGCATAGAGCTCTGGTGCCATCTAGTGGCTGCCGCTTTTAGATGCACATGAGATCGTTTATAATTCTGTCTATAGGGGTTTATCAGTGCTATTGTCAGTTTTCCCCCTCTCTCAACCAATACGTATTTTAGTGTTCAAACCTGCATTACATCTATTTCCTATGACCTCAAATCATAAATTAGACATTTCTCCCCCCAGAGTGTAGGAATACAATCAGACCGGGATAGATAAAGTCAATTACACTCCCTAATATACGGAAAACCATTGAACCATGTAACAGGTAATTATAACTTGAAATAATCTTGTCCGGATAAAACGGAATTGTTAATTAAAGACTGAAGAAATTCTCTTCGCCAAATCAGTGTAGATGTATGGCTAATAATACAGTTTGTGTCTTCTTGGGGCATGCTGCTCATTTAGTACATGCTGTCTCTGTAGTCAAAGAGCGTTTTTTAACCAGAAAGTAGATTGGGCATGACATATCGTCTATTAGGTGCAAGGGTATTGTTGTGTCACATATAAGATTTCCCTCCCGGACAAAAACAGGAGTTGTGCTGTTAGAAAATGCAGGACAAAATGGTGGTAGCGTGTTTAAAAGTTGTTTGTGTGAGAAGGAGAGGGGCGGGGTTGTTCGTCCCGGGCAAAAAATAGAAACTCTACAGTGGCGGGAAGAGTCATGAAGAAGAAGGGAGTTGACGTCATCAACATGGCCGGTTAACGGTCCAGTTCCCTCGTATTTCCCCACATATTACCATATATTGTCCGAAATAAAATTATACCCTTCCCCGAGCATACAGGCAGCCTTAAAATTATGAAGTGTTAAAAGACAGCAGCCCCATTAGTAGATTTAACACTTACTTTGCTGGAAGTGACTCCAGCCAGGTCAACACTTCTTCTGGCTTTTCAAAAAAAATTACCTCGTCATTATACTGGATTCTGAGACGTGCAGGAAACAACATCGCGTAGGTTATTACTTTTTCACGGAGTTTTCCTTTTGCGTGTTGAAATGAGCGCCTCAGCTTTTGGGTTTCGTTGGTGAAGTCAGGGAAGATCATGAGCCGGGTGTTTTGGAACTGAAGATCACCCACTTTCCTCGCTTCTGTAAGGATGGTGTCACGGTCTTTGTAATTCAATAGCTTGAATATCATGGGTCTTGGTGCTGTGCCAGGCGGGTTTTTCTTTCGGATCGCTAAGCGGTGGGCTCTTTCAATGGCAAAGTGCTTGGAGAACTTGGCGTTCGGTAGCAGGCGGTGTAGAAGTTCTTCCAGGAAGGTAGCCGCATCAGAACCCTCCGCTCCCTCTGGTATCCCGACTACTCTTAGGTTGTTGCGGCGATTTCTATTCTCCGCGTTTATCGTCCTGTCTTCTAGCTGGGTCAGGCGTTGTAAGACTCCGGGAACCACAATTCTGTGATGTTGTAAAGTGTCCTCAGCAGTAGATGTACGGGCTTCTAGTTCCCTCGTACGGTCACGGAGCTTAGACATATCATTCCGTAACAAGCTTAATCCATTCTCGATAGTGTCAATTTTTGAGGTCAGTGTGGTCTGACAGGTGCGGATGGCTTCCATGAGTTCAGCTGTGGTAGGCATTAGAGTAGTGTCCACTGTCCGCTGATCCTCCGCATGGTCTTGTAGTGCTGTAATAGCGGACGTTTCTCCCGAGGGTTTTCCCTTCTCTCTCTCACCCCTCTCTTTCTCTCCATTCTCCTTTTCCTTGTTGTTTCTAGGTCCTCGTTGCAACATTGCGGGGTAGGGCGAGTATCTGTAAGGAGAGCGTTGGAGGCGGGAAGGTCCTTCTAGCGGGTCCCAGTTCTGAGACGGAGAGGCCGGGGCATCGAAGAGTCCTGGATCGCTCTTTTCCGGCGGGTCATACCATGAGACACAGGTGCTCATACGGGTCAGATAATCTTCCGGCGTCTTTTTGTTAGAAAAGGGGAGCCAATATGCTTAGTTAAGCTGTTTTTTTCTGAGCTGGGCAGCGGAGCCTCTGAGAAACACGACCGCTCAGTGCGCCATCTTGGCCACGCCCCCCCCCCAGTACTGCTATAACTGCTAGAATGTGCCCTGCTCTTTTGATACTAGAGTTTTCTTTGAAAGCTGGTTAGGCTGTAGGCTGGTAAAGCTGTAAACCTGTGCTTTAGTGCTGTGCTGTCTCTCCCTCTCCCCTCTCTGTTCCTCTGCCCCCTCTTCCATCTTATGCTGTCTCTACCCCTCTCTGTTCCTCTGCACTCTCTTCCATCTTATGCTGTCTCTCTTTCTACCCTCTGTTTCTCTGCACCCTCTTCCATCTTATGCTGTCTATCCCTCCCCCTCTCTGTTCCTCTACCCCCCTCTTACATCTTATGCTGCCTCTCCCTCTCTACTCTTTCCCTCTGCTCGGATTACGTGTATTTTCTGGTGAAACGCTTCCACATTACAATTATTTTCTGACAACGCTGCCCCATTACGATTATTTTCTGGTGAAACGCTGCTGCCCTATGATTTATTTCTGGTGAAATGCTGCTGCAATAAGTGTATTTTCTAGTGAAACGCTGCCACCTTACGAATATTTTCCGGTGAACTGCTGCTGCAATAAGTGTATTTTCTGGTGAAACACTGCCACATTACGATTATTTTCTGGTGAATTACGAATCTGAATTACGATAATTACTATTATTTTCTGATGAAACACTGCCGCATTATGATTATTTTCTGGTGAAACGATGCTGCATTATGATTATTTTCCTGGGGGGAGGGGCGCCACAGGTTTTCTCGCCTGGAGTGACAAAATGCCCCCAGGAAGCGCAGACGAGCTTAATTGCCTCAAAGTCTGCTTCTTCCTCCTGGGGGAGACTCACAAACGCCTCCAGGGCCTTGCCTCTCAGCCCTGGTGTGAGGTATCTTGCCCACTGCTCACGGGGCACCCCATACTGACGACAAGTCCTTTCAAACCCCTGTAGGAAAGTGTCTATGTCAGAGTCTTTGTCCATAGCGGGAAACTTATCCAGGGGGGTTCTGTGGACTCGCTCACCTTTGCGTTCTGCGGGTCCAACAGACTGGTTCTGCTGCTGAAGTTTAGCCAGCTCCAGCTGGTGTTTCCGTTCAGCACTTTCCCTCTCGGCCTGGTGTCGCTGTGCAGCTTGTTCCCTCTCGGCCTGGTGTCGCCGCTCAGCTTGTTCCCTCTCGGCCTGGAGTCTTTCACTCTCCGCCTGGCGTCGACGTTCAGCTCTTCCCTCCTCTGCCTGTCGGTGCAGTAGGATCAGCTTTAGGCGCAGTTCAGGATCAGCCGAGTTCAGTAGCTGTAGATCAGCTTCCAGAGATGGCATCTCCTTGTTCAGTGGATCGTCCAGGACATTGTCTCCACTCGCATTCTGTGACGGGAGCGATTCCTCCTCTGGCGTGTCGTGGGCTGCATCCGCTGGAGGTGGAGCACGGGCTTGCTCTGCCTCATCATACTCCTCGAGGGCACGAACTAACTGCTCCTTAGTCTGGCCGCTCGCCGCCTCGATGCCTTTGTGCTCACACAGGTTGAGTAGTATTTATTTGCTTTGCCTTGCATAGCTGGTTGCTTTCTGAGCCATCGTTGTTGCAAAAGAAAAAGAAAAAAGGGGCAGGGAAAGCAAAAATGCCAAGTGTGTACCTTTGTGAAAAAAAAGTATATAGATTCTGCACTGTGTAGACTTCAGTAGGCTAGTCGCTTCTAGCAAGCTTCCAGCCTTTAGTACTCAGAATAGCGAGCTAAACTGCGTACTAATGTACTAAACGTTCCCACCACTGCCAGCCAATTATGTCAGGAACCGGCCCACGGCACGCCTGCGTATACGGTTCCCAACTGCAGGTTTGACCAGATCAAGCGGGGAGCCGCCTTATTCAAGCTAAAAACAAGGCTGGGACCCCTCAAACACTTCTCACTGCCACCACTAGCTGTTGCTAGACACGTCCACTCTGCTGTCGAGTGCTCAGCACGCAATCCGCGTTTTCGTACTCGGGTCAGCTTTGCGCTTTAGGCCGAATACGAGAACGCCACGCACACACACACACAGTTGCAATCTTACACTGTAGTGAAGCAAAACTACTAACAGTCGTTCCGAACGATACGGTTAGACTTCCCACTCTGGTGTCGAGTGCAGAAGTGCCCCATACACACAATGCAATTACAATCTTATACGGTAGTGTTGCTCAGTTATACAATCGGGCATGGACTTATACACAGTTGGACTTCAGTCTCTTCTAGGCTATGAGTGTTAGTTTAGTACAGCAGAAGTCAAACTTATTAAATAATGATTTAATATTCCAGGAAAAAAGTGGAACAATGCAGAAAATAATATATACAAAAGATTTAGAAAAAAACAAAGTAACAATAAGTAAAAAGTAAAGTGAACTTTTACCATCGCAAATGTCCAACCGTGGAGGGAAACAGATTTTCCGATTTCGATCGGGATCACCTCTGGCGGTGTGCTACCCTCAAGAGAAGATAATTTTTAGGCATCTGGCCCGGCTTTTTATACTGGGATATATGCCTGGAGGCTGCAACTTCATTGGGAAGGGGAGGAACTAGATTTAATTAACTTTTCAGACATAATTTAATTCCCAGAGATCTAACTTCCACATTGTAACGATTGGTGTCAGCACACAGAGAGAATCTGATTATTGGTGATCTGCAGTATCACCAAGAATACAGATGTATACCCGATTATTGATGATCTGCAGAATCACCAATAATACAAGTATGACTAACCTCGGGGCACCTAATAATGTGTAAGTGTTTGGGTGCAACAGTAGAAGGCTATCTCTCTGGAGCGGGAGATACAGTCACCACTGCAGCCAGTGGACACCTGAGGAGCAGGTGACCTATGGCCGAGCAGGAGCTATCTCTAGAGATGAGATAGAGCAACAGCCAGTGATTCCCTGATGGAATGGAATCAGACTGTACTGCAGCCAATGGACTCCTAATGGGAAGAGACCACTGACTGCACTGCAGAAAGGCCTCTCTGAGGTACAGGAGGTCTTTGCAGCTAACTGACACCTGGTGGAGTAATGCCAAGGAAGTACAGACAGACTAATCACTCGGGGAACGAGTGACAGCCAGGAAGGTCAGACAGGCCAGGTCGGCAACACACAAGCATATAAGGTACAAAGACAGAAGACTGATTCGGTAACCGGAAACAAGCAGGGTCAGTAACTGGTAGACAGATGGGCAGAGGTACCGAATCAGAAGGCAAGAGAGAGGTCAGCAAAGCAGAAGGTCATAACAGATATACATAAGCACAATTCTAATCTGAGGTGTGAGGTGTGAGAAAACGCGGAAAAGCCGCCGCATGTACTGAAAGCAAGGCGGCTGATTCCGCGTCCAACGCGGCGGTTTGCACGCGTAGGCACGCGTCTGGTAGTGTGGCAGAACGCGGAAAAGCCGCTGCATGTTCTAACAGCAAAGCAGCTGTTTCCGCGTCCAAGGTGGCGGTTTGTACGCAGCAGCGTGCCTTTGGAGTGGCTGGGTCTGTTAGTGCACATAGATGGATGAAGAGCTACGCGTGCGCGGGCCAGAAGTCAGGACCTTTATACCAGCAGGGGAAGTGTCAGCTGATCAGGACGATCAGCTGATTCCTGCTGGACTCATGATTGGCTGAGTGGCTCGGGCGGGGCAGCAGAGTTCAGCTACTATATATTCTGCTTGCTTGTCAGTTGCTGGTTGTCTGCCATTGCAAACACTTTGTGGAAGCATTCAGACCATAGTCAGATCCTTACAGTGTGTTTGAACCAGGTCGGACCTGGGAATTCACGCTGAGCCAGATTACCTTGTACTATCATTATTTGTTAGACCAGTTCCAGGGTGTTGAGATCAAGGTCCTCACACTCCAGACTAGGAATATTGTGTATCTTCTGTGTATTCTCTAGCATAGTTCCAGGGTGTTGAGATCAAGGCCCTCACACCCAAGACTAGGGAACGACCCATCACTACTCCAGAGATGATAAGCTGCATGCACAGGCAGAAGAGAAGGTATGGAGGCAGGCTGCTAAGAACACTTCCTGTCCTGTGTGCAGACTCCCAGTACTGCTATTTAGTTAAATTTTATTAGAAATTTTTACAGATACAGAAGATAAACAACAAACAGTATGGAGAAGGGCACAATCTCCCCAATACAGGCGTGGATAAAAATTGATAACAGCAAACATTGTAATACATTCAGTTACATTGTCTGTAGGAGATGATATATTGTGATCAAAGTATCAGCTGTCATTTGTTTAGTTCACTTTCCACTTGGGGTAGTCGCCCTCCACCTGTGAACATGCAGAAAGAAGAAAGGAAGGCAAAGATAAGAATAGTCCCCCCCCCCCCAGCCCCCCGGCACCATCATCAGTTGTCATCTCCGAGTCATTGGAAGATCAATCCAGAATTGGAATGAAATTTGGGCTTGTAGGGTCCAGGATTTTTTCTTCCCAGATTCCCCAAATTTTTTGATATTTTTGGGGGCATTTCCTGTTTAAGTAGGTGGTTTTATATAAGGGTAGAAGCTTATTTACCGATTTGGCCCAATTACCCAGTGTAGGCACAGACATTTTTTTCCAGTTTAAGAGTATTTGTTTTCTGGCCTGGAAGCACAAGACCCGTATTAACAATTGTTTGTGTTTATTTAGAGAGGTTTCCCCAATGTGTCCCAGTAACATTAAAGCTGGGTCTAGTACAAGAGTTATTTGAAGTATAGTATTGATTACATATAATATATTATTCCAGAATGGAATGACAAGGGAACATGTCCAGAAGATGTGTATGAAGTTGCCAAATTGTGTTTGACATCTCCAGCACCTGTCAGAGTTTACATTACTTATTTTGTGCATGCGTTCCGGAGTGAAATAGATTCTGTGTAGAAATTTAATTTGTTGTAAATGGTCTCTAGCTGATACCACTGTGCCCGGGAATTCCTCCAGTATCACGTCCCAGTCATCTCTGTCAAGGTTAGGAACATCTTCAGTCCATTTTTGTATTGAGGATTCCAGCTTACTGTTATTCATGGTTAGGAGCTCAAAGTATATTGTAGATAGTGTTTTTGTCAAGTTCTCGGTTAGTAATAGCTGCTCAAGGGCATCTGTTTCTAATATTAGGTTTGGAGTGCTGAATTGTGTGTTATAAGCGTGCCTTAGCTGTAGATATCGGAAATGGTGTTTGTTGGGGACTCGGGGAGATTATACTGACGTTTAAGTTCCTCAAAGGGCAATATAGCATGGTTGCCTTGTATATGTGACAACAGGTTTTTAATACCATATTGTGCCCATATTATTGGGTCGGGAATAGTAAGAAAATGGGGTAGGTGAGGGTTTCCCCACAATGGAGTATATGGTGATAATGTATGTTCAGTTTGTAATGAAGCTCTGGCCGCCCTCCATGCTTTCCACGTCGTTGTCATGGCTGTTGTAGCATCTGGGTTAGATTTGGGACCTCTATAGGGGAAGTTAGTGAGCTGCTCGTAGGAGCCCAGTATTGCTGCCTCCACATTTACCGCTAGATTATGGTGATCTTGCGAAAACCACCAACGTGTGGTGACCAGGACCGAAGCCCAGTAGTATTTCTGTAAATTAGGCATCGCAAGACCACCTCTATTTTTTGGGAGTTGAATAGTCTCTAATGAAATCCTATGTTGTTTCCCTGCCCAAATAAATTTGAGCATGATGGAGTCAAGTTTTTGAAAGAAAGTCTTGGGGAGCCAGACTGGGGACTGTCTGAAGAAGTATGTGAACTTAGGTAGAAATATCATTTTTAGGAGGTTGATTCTTCCTATTAGTTGAGTGGTAGTTTGTTCCACGTTTTACATTTGTCCTCCAGCTTACGGATTAAAGGGTCTATATTTAGGTTTTTATATGAGTTAAGGTTTTTTGTTATTTGAATCCCTAGATACTTGAATTGGGATACTATCTGCAGCTGCATGTTGGAAATTACGGTAGGTTTGGGGTTGTCATCTAGTAAGAATAGAAGAGATTTGGTCCAATTTATTTTGATACCGGAATGAGAGCTGAATAGTGTAAAGAGCCGAAGGGCCTCTTGCAGTGATTGCGTCGGGTCATTGAGGTAAAGTAGTACGTCATTGGCGTATAAGGAGATTTTCTCCTCTAAATTTCCTGTTTTTAATCCTTGTATGGCTTGGGATTCCCTAATGTAAGCTGCGATCGGCTCCATTGCTAGGGCGAATAGTGATGGAGACAGGGGGCAACCCTGTCTGGTTCCTCTCCCTAATGTAAAAGAGCGCGAGATAACATTACCTGTTTTTACACGGGCACTAGGATTAGCATACAAGAGGCGAATCCAAGTTAAAAAGTTTTCTCCAAAGCCAAATTTTTTTAGGACAGCCAACAAGTATCCCCACTCCACAGAATCAAACGCTTTCTCAGCATCTAATGAAGCAATTGCTCTTTGGCCTGTATTAGAATGTGTAGTGGAGATATTCGCAAGCAGCCTTCGGATATTTATATCAGTTCCTTTTCCTGGCATAAATCCCGACTGATCGTGGTGGACTAATTTATTGATAAGTTTACCGAGTCTGGTTGCTAAGGTTTTAGCCAATATTTTAGCGTCTACGTTAAGGAGCGATATAGGGCGGTATGATGTGCAGTTTAGTGGATTCTTGTCCGGTTTAGGAATTACAATTATAAGTGCTTCCAGCATGGAGGGCGGCAGATACCCTCTGTTCAGGGAGGACTGTAGGGTAGTCTTTAACCTGGATGCTAGAAGTTTGTTGTATTGTTTGTAGAGTTCTACCGGTAGACCGTCAGATCCTGGGGTTTTCCCTGATTGTAAGTCTGTTATTGCGTCTGAGATTTCATCTACAGTCAATGGGGCTTCCATCATTTTAATATCATCTGCAGTCAAGGTAGGGAGGGTGACATCCTGTAAGTATCTCTGTATATCAGAATCAGTTGGGGTAGCTCTGCTGGTATATAGATTTTGGTAGTAATCTAAGAAGGCAGTATTAATTAAATCTGGGTCAGAAGTCACTGTCTGATCATTAATTTGTAGTAGTGGTATAGTGTGTGTGGTCTGGGCATCTCTCGCTAACCAGGCCAACATGCTGCCATTCCTATCTCCCTGCTCGAAGATGCGCTGTGTTTGGTCTAATAGTCTTTTTTTGGTGGAGTCTACCCTAAATATATCTAATTCTTGTAGGGCTAATTGCCAGTTTCTGTATATCGTGGTGTCTAATGAGAGGATATACTCTGACTCAAGTTTTAGTGCTTTTTGTTCTTTCCATTGTATAAGCGCTTGAGTTTGAGATCTAGCGGTTTTGATAGCACTCATGTAGTGGCCTCTTAGGTATGCTTTAAAAGCGTCCCATTCCCCTTGAGGAGAGGCTGTATTAGTATTGATGGCCCAGTATTCTCGGCATTTCCTTTTGATAATGTCATCTATTGTTGGATCTACTATCCAATGCCCAGATAACCGCCATACCCTGTCACTTCTCCTCACACCCGTCCTCAGTATTATCTCTAAAGGGGCATGGTCAGATATACCACGGGCCAAAAATTCCGAGTTCACTATCATCGGGAGAAGATCTTTGGAGGCTAAGCCCAGGTCAATGCGGGACAGAGAACCATGAGTGACAGAGTGACAGGAGTATGCCTTTGTATCCGGATGCTTCCATCTCCAGATATCTACCAGGTTGCAGGTATCCATCCAGTTCCTAAACTCTAGTGTATCTCTGGTGGAGAGTTTGAGTCTATCTAAATCAGGGTTATGAATTAAGTTGAAGTCCCCACACAGCAGTACTTTCTGGGAGGGCATTTGAGTTAGTAATGTAAGAATTTTATTAAGTACTTGTATATCTGCCGGAGGAGGTAGATAAATATTAGCTATTGTAAGAGGTTCGTTGTTAAGCGTAGCATTTAGTATAATATATCGCCCCCCTGGATCTATTTTGAGATCGTGTAATTGAAAAGGTATATTTTTATTGATAAGGATTGAAACCCCTCTAGCATAGGATGAATAGGTAGCGTGGTATGAATGTGCTATCCACGGTCTTTTAAGCGCCAGGATTTTACTGCCTTGGAGATGCGTCTCCTGCAGGAGACAAACATGTGGGTTGTGTCTCTTGAGGAAATCAAACACCAAAGAGCATTTTATTTTGGAATTAAGCCCTCTAACGTTCCAAGATATGATTTTTGTATCCATCATTAGGGGTTTAGTTGGGAGTATTTTGTTAAGTTGTAAACAACATTAGCAACAATTATGTTTGTCATGAGATCAAAAGTGAGTGTGCCATGAAGGGAGGAGCGAACGGACAGACCCAGAAGAAAAAGAGAAGAGCCTCAAGAATAGCGAGGAGAAAAATTTTGAACTTAATAGTTATCAGTATAGTATTGAATAACAACCCATATCCTATTCTACAAGAAAAGACCCATTCCAAATCCCCCACCCTGCTACACCCTAACAACAGGTCCAGAGTAGCTTAGTTACCTTAACAACAGAACAATAAAATCCGCTTATCCCTCTATTATGGAGAGACGAAGCGTCGTATACTATCTAGTGTGAAAAGTTAGTTCACACTTGTATTGTAGTAAATACTGTTATAATTTAAGTAGGCCTCAGTTACTTGGCCTGAGTTTTATGTAAAAGGCTTGTCCGCAGTGTATGCCTTTAAAATAAATAGAGGTTTTGTGATGCAGGCAGAGGCATCTCAGGGTCTGCGTGTAGCAGAGGATACACGCAGATACTGAGAACATGTTCCTAAAAGAAGGCCATCGGACTACTCTGACCTCAACCACAGGAACAGAAAACATTGGCCATATTTACTAAACATCCACGGTCCTGCATATAGGCCAAATGCCTCATTGATTATTAATCAAGTAGGTGTGTATGATGACACCACAAGTGGGTCCACCAATAGACTAATCTAGGGGGTGGCGAAGATGATGTCATATTTAACTCTTTCCTAGTCGGTATTAAAGGCTGAGGGAGCTATGAGAGCTCACTTCTGCTTCTTCCTTCCGCACTAGCTAGCAAGGCTGACTGGGACCTCTAAGCATGTTCTTCCTTTCTGTAATCTGATATAATGTATGCTGTACATAGGTAGTTTAGTGTAACGTAGTTAGGAAGAAGGTACCTGATAGACTTCAGCAGGGAGTCTCATCACGAGCTTGTAACGCAACATGAAGATTGGCATAGCTAGGATATGATGACTGTATCTATCTGTCTTTCTGTGACTTGAATAAATAACGTAAACATTGAAGAAGCCTGAGAAAGTCTATCTCCTGTTTGCTGTGAGGAGAGTCAAGTGATCTCACAGTCTGTGAGACGATGGTGTCGAAGCAAGGTGATAAGAACAGTTTATAACAAATACTAAAAAGAAGAAGGGGCGGGCTAAGACCCTGTATGGTCCGCTGCCCAGCTGCACCCAACCAACTGGGTTGGGAGGTATAAGTCTTAGTATAACAGCAACTTAACTGACTAAAATAACAAGGGGGAGGTTCTTGAGAGCAGATACTTGGATCTGTTGTAGTTATCAGTTGGTGGTCGTAGGATGTCTCTGTGTTAGTTTGATCTGGAGGTTTGGCTAATTGTAGAATCTATGGAATGTATAGGTAGGCCTCAGCTGTTCAGTTGTGTTCCAGCTAAGGGCGATACCACTATCCTATCAAGTGCATCATGCTCGGAAGGATGGATACATATTTTATATATATTTCTGTCCTGCTGCAGGTAGGTCGGCCAACTCAGATGGAGATCCGCACAGATTAATAAATGCAGGATCACTCCCAAGCCGGTACGAGCTTATGTTGTTCGCATTAAGAGGCCCGCTGACCAGGATAACGCCGAAGTGGGAGAAAGCCCGCAGGGACCGCTCTAGTCTTCCGCAGGTCCCACCGGCGCCAAGATAGCCAGCAGGTGTCATTTGTTCCAGTATTTAGTAGCTCCCAGTTGACAAACAACGGCATTGGTAATATACACTTCTTAAAGTGCTGATCAGGAGGTAATAGCATATCACATAGAGTTGATGTTACATTTACTGCATATGCCAACTGAGAGCTGGTTTCAATGGAGCATAACTGCATTGGACAGCAGCAGTACCGTATACTTAGTATATATATTATATTAATACCTTCCAATGTGAAAGAGAGAGGAGGAAGACCATTTTATAAAAATATGCTTAATTAGGGGGATCTCAGTGGAGTAGTTCCTGTAGATTGGGTATTTGTGGCGACTGAGGGAGAATAACCCCACAAGCAAGGCATTTATAAGAGCAGTGTAAAAAGCAGTCATATCATTTTACCCCCGTTATTGTGCATGAGCGGGATCAGGAGCAGCGATCGCTGCCCTTAATTATGAATATTGAAGCGCATCCATTGTTGTTAATACATTGTAATGGTATATCACAAGATAGACACAGGTGTTGAAGTTCCATCTCATAGTATCATCACAATCAATAAGTAGATTATTATAAAACGTTTTTCCAGCTATTATACTGCCTCTGCATCTACGGGGATTTTGTAAGGCATCTCACACGTGCAGTCAATTCAAGTGTCACAGGATCGGCTAAGGCTGTAGTTTCAGAGAGCGTTACAATTATGCTGGTTATTTAGCATAGAGCTCTGGTGCCATCTAGTGGCTGCCGCTTTTAGATGCACATGAGATCGTTTATAATTCTGTCTATAGGGGTTTATCAGTGCTATTGTCAGTTTTCCCCCTCTCTCAACCAATACGTATTTTAGTGTTCAAACCTGCATTACATCTATTTCCTATGACCTCAAATCATAAATTAGACATTTCTCCCCCCAGAGTGTAGGAATACATAGTTACATAGTTACATAGTTATTTTGGTTGAAAAAAGACATACGTCCATCGAGTTCAACCAGTATAAAGTACAACACCAGCCTGCTCCCTCACATATCCCTGTTGATCCAGAGGAAGGCGAAAAAACCCTTACAAGGCATGGTCCAATTAGCCCCTAAAGGGAAAAATTCCTTCCCGACTCCAGATGGCAATCAGATAAAATCCCTGGATCAACATCATTAGGCATTACCTAGTAATTGTAGCCATGGATGTCTTTCAACGCAAGGAAAGCATCTAAGCCCCCTTTAAATGCAGGTATAGAGTTTGCCATAACGACTTCCTGTGGCAATGCATTCCACATCTTAATCACTCTTACTGTAAAGAACCCTTTCCTAAATAAATGGTTAAAACGTTTTTCCTCCATGCGCAGATCATGTCCTCTAGTCCTTTGAGAAGGCCTAGGGACAAAAAGCTCATCCGCCAAGGTATTATATTGCCCTCTGATGTATTTATACATGTTAATTAGATCCCCTCTAAGGCGTCTTTTCTCTAGACTAAATAAACCCAGTTTATCTAACCTTTCTCGATAAGTGAGACCTTCAATCCCACGCATCAATTTTGTTGCTCGTCTCTGCACCTGCTCTAAAACTGCAATATCTTTTTTGTAATGTGGTGCCCAGAACTGAATTCCATATTCCAGATGTGGCCTTACTAGAGAGTTAAACAGGGGCAATATTATGCTAGCATCTCGAGTTTTTATTTCCCTTTTAATGCATCCCAAAATTTTGTTAGCTTTAGCTGCAGCTGCTTGGCATTGAGTACGATTATTTAACTTGTTGTCGATGAGTACTCCTAAGTCCTTCTCCAAGTTTGATGTCCCCAACTGTATCCCATTTATTTTGTATGGTGCTAGACCATTAGTACGTCCAAAATGCATGACCTTACATTTGTCAACATTGAATTTCATCTGCCATGTATGTGCCCATATAGCCATCCTATCCAGATCCTGTTGCAATATGACACTATCTTCCTGAGAGTTGATGATTCTGCACAATTTTGTATCATCTGCAAAAATAGCAACATTGCTCACTACTGCATCTACTAGGTCATTAATAAATAAATTGAAGAGCACTGGACCCAGAACAGACCCCTGTGGGACCCCACTGCTAACAGTCTCCCATTTTGAGTACGATCCATTGACCACAACTCTTTGTTTTCTGTCCATTAGCCAGTTCCCTATCCATGAACACAGACTCTTCCCCAGTCCTTGCATCCTCAACTTTTGCACCAGACTTTTGTGGGGAACAGTGTCGAAGGCCTTTGCAAAGTCCAAGTATATCACATCTACAGCATTCCCAATATCCATATTAGCATTCACTACCTCATAAAAGCTGAGTATGTTAGTCAAACAGGACCTGTCTTTAGTAAACCCATGTTGATGCTGAGAAATAAGATTATTTTCTACTATGAAGTCATGTATAGTATCTCTTAGTAACCCCTCAAATAGTTTGCATACAACTGATGTTAAACTTACAGGTCTATAATTTCCTGGATCAGATTTTTTGCCCTTCTTAAATAATGGGAAAACGTGGGCTGTACGCCAATCCACTGGGACTCTGCCAGTTGCAAGAGAGTCACAAAAGATAAGATAAAGGGGTTTATCTATAACTGAACTTAATTCCCTTAGGACCCGAGGATGCATGCCATCCGGGCCAGGTGCCTTGTCTATTTTTAATTTATTTAGTCTTGCCTTCACTTCTTCCTGCGTTAAGTATTTAATATTACAGTTAGAAGATTGAGACTCTTCTGCCTCTGTAGTTTGCAACAGTGCTGTTTCTTTTGTGAAGACAGAAGCAAAGAAAGCATTTAATAACTCTGCCTTACCTTGGTCATCCACCATTGAGTTCCCATCCTCATCCTTTAGGAGTCCTATACAGTCAACCTTTCTTTTTTTAGAGTTAATGTACTTGTAAAACTTTTTTGGGTTAGATTTGATATCCTTAGCGATTTGTTTTTCAGCTTCAATCTTTGCCTGCCTAATTTCTTTTTTACAATTTTTATTGCACTCCTTATAATTGCTTAGTGCAGCCTCGGCCCCCTCCTGTTTTAAGACCTTATAGGCATTCTTTTTCCTCTTCATTTTATCTTTAACCTTTCTATTCATCCATAGAGGCCTTTTTTTATTCCTAGACATTTTGTTTCCATATGGGATATACATACTACAGTATTGATTGAGTATAAGTTTAAAAGCTTGCAATTTCCCTTCAGTGTCTTCCCCTTGTACATTATCCCAGTTCACCAAACTTAGTGCCTGCCTAATTTGAGTGAACTTTGCTTTTCTAAAATTCATAGTTTTAGTGGTCCCGCTGCCCCGTGGCCTATCAGTCACCAGATCAAACGTTATCATGTTGTGATCACTATTTCCCAAATGTTCTTGAACCTGCACATTTGATACATTATCTGGTCTATTAGAAATGATCAGATCCAGTAACGCATGCCCCCTAGTTGGTTCAGTTACCATTTGAGTCAAGTAATTGTCCTGTAGTGCTGCCAGAAATCTGCTGCTTTTACCAGAATGGGTAGCCTCAATACTCCAGTCAATGTCTGGAAAGTTGAAGTCGCCCATAATTATGACCTCATTTTTACCTGCAGCTTTTTCAATCTGCTGTAGTAATCGCAGTTCTGCAGCTTCATTAATAAGAGGTGGCCTGTAGCATACCCCAATAAGCAATTGGCAACTTTTATTTCCACCATGAATATTTACCCAAACGGACTCCACATCTTCGCAATCTTCCTCCATCTCATCGTTGAGGCCAGCTGTAAGAGAATTCTTAACAAAGAGACAAACCCGGGATAGATAAAGTCAATTACACTCCCTAATATACGGAATAACATTGAACCATGTAACAGGTAATTATAACTTGAAACCGAAGTAATCTTGTCCGGATAAAACGGAATTGTTAATTAAAGACTGAAGAAATTCTTTTCGCCATATCAGTGTAGATGTATGGCTAATAATACAGTTTGTGTCTTCTTGGGGCATGCTGCTCATTTAGTACATGCTGTATCTGTAGTCAAAGAGCGTTTTTTAACCAGAAAGTAGATTGGGCATGACATATCGTCTATTAGGTGCAAGGGTATTGTTGTGTCACATATAAGATTTTCCTCCCGGACAAAAACAGGAGTTGTGCTGTTAGAAAATGCAGGACAAAATGGTGGTAGCGTGTTTAAAAGTTGTTTGTGTGAGAAGGAGAGGGGCGGGGTTGTTCGTCCCGGGCAAAAAATAGAAACTCTACAGTGGCGGGAAGAGTCATGAAGAAGAAGGGAGTTGACGTCATCAACATGGCTGGTTAACGGTCCAGTTCCCTCATATTTCCCCACATATTACCATATATTGTCCGAAATAAAATTATACCCTTCCCCGAGCATACAGGCAGCCTTAAAATTATGAAATGTTAAAAGACAGCAGCCCCATTAGTAGATTTAACACTTACTTTGCTGGAAGTGACTCCAGCCAGGTCAACACTTCTTCTGGCTTTTCAAAAAAAATTACCTCGTCATTATACTGGATTCTGAGACGTGCAGGAAACAACATCGCGTAGGTTATTTCTTTTTCACGGAGTTTTCCTTTTGCGTGTTGAAATGAGCGCCTCAGCTTTTGGGTTTCGTTGGTGAAGTCAGGAAAGATCATGAGCCGGGTGTTTTGGAACTGAAGATCACCCACTTTCCTCGCTTCTGTAAGGATGGTGTCACGGTCTTTGTAATTCAATAGCTTGAATATCATGGGTCTTGGTGCTGTGCCAGGCGGGTTTTTCTTTCGGATCGCTAAGCGGTGGGCTCTTTCAATGGCAAAGTGCTTGGAGAACTTGGCGTTCGGTAGCAGGCGGTGTAGAAGTTCTTCCAGGAAGGTAGCCGCATCAGAACCCTCCGCTCCCTCTGGTATCCCGACTACTCTTAGGTTGTTGCGGCGATTTCTATTCTCCGCGTCTATCGCCCTGTCTTCTAGCTGGGTCAGGCGTTGTAAGACTCCGGGAACCACAATTCTGTGATGTTGTAAAGTGTCCTCAGCAGTAGATGTACAGGCTTCTAGTTCCCTCGTACGGTCATGGAGCTTAGACATATCATTCCGTAACAAGCTGAATCCATTCTCGATAGTGTAAATTTTTGAGGTCAGTGTGGTCTGACAGGTGCGGATGGCTTCCATGAGTTCAGCTGTGGTAGGCATTAGAGTAGTGTCCACTGTCCGCTGATCCTCCGCATGGTCTTGTAGTGCTGTAATAGCGGACGTTTCTCCCGAGGGTTTTCCCTTCTCTCTCTCACCCCTCTCTTTCTCTCCTTTCTCCTTTTCCCCCTTTTCCTTGTTGTTTCTAGGTCCTCGTTGCGACATTGCGGGGTAGGGCGAGTATCTGTAAGGAGAGCGTTGGAGGCGGGAAGGTCCTTCTAGCGGGTCCCAGTTCTGAGACGGAGAGGCCGGGGCATCGAAGAGTCCTGGATTGCTCTTTTCCGGCGGGTCACACCATGAGACACAGGTGCTCATACGAGTCAAATAATCTTTCGGCGTCTTTTTGTTAGAAAAGGGGAGCCAATATGCTTAGTTAAGCTGTTTTTTTCTGAGCTGGGCAGCGGAGCCTCTGAGAAACACGAAACACAAAGAAAATAGAGTTTTCTTTGAAAGCTGGTTAGGCTGTAGGCTGGTAAAGCTGTAAACCTGTGCTTTAGTGCTGTGCTGTCTCTCCCTCTCCCCTCTCTGTTCCTCTGCCCCCTCTTCCATCTTATGCTGTCTCTACCCCTCTCTGTTCCTCTGCACTCTCTTCCATCTTATGCTGTCTCTCCTTCTCCCCTCTGTTTCTCTGCACCCTCTTCCATCTTATGCTGTCTATCCCTCCCCCTCTCTGTTCCTCTACCCCCCTTTTACATCTTATGCTGCCTCTCCCTCTCTACTCTTTCCCTCTGCTCGGATTACGTGTATTTTCTGGTGAAACGCTTCCACATTACGATTATTTTCTGACAACGCTGCCCCATTACGATTATTTTCTGGTGAAACGCTGCTGCCCTATGATTTATTTCTGGTGAAATGCTGCTGCAATAAGTGTATTTTCTGGTGAAACGCTGCCACCTTACGAATATTTTCCGGTGAACTGCTGCTGCAATAAGTGTATTTTCTGGTGAAACACTGCCACATTACGATTATTTTCTGGTGAATTACGAATCTGAATTACGATAATTACTATTATTTTCTGATGAAACACTGCCGCATTATGATTATTTTCTGGTGAAACGATGCTGCATTATGATTATTTTCCTGGGGGGAGGGGCTTGGGGGGGAGCGCCTCAGGTTTTCTCGCCTGGAGTGACAAAATGACTAGAGGCACCCCTGCCCCCAGGAAGCGCAGACGAGCTTAATTGCCTCAAAGTCTGCTTCTTCCTCCTGGGGGAGACTCACAAACGCCTCCAGGGCCTTGCCTCTCAGCCCTGGTGTGAGGTATCTTGCCCACTGCTCACGGGGCACCCCATACTGACGACAAGTCCTTTCAAACCCCTGTAGGAAAGTGTCTATGTCAGAGTCTTTGTCCATAGCGGGAAACTTATCCAGGGGGGTTCTGTGGACTCGCTCACCTTCGCGTTCTGCGGGTCCAGCAGACTGGTTCTGCTGCTGAAGTTTAGCCAGCTCCAGCTGGTGTTTCCATTCAGCACTTTCCCTCTTGGCCTGGTGTCGCTGTGCAGCTTGTTCCCTCTCGGCCTGGTGTCGCCGCTCAGCTTGTTCCCTCTCGGCCTGGAGTCTTTCACTCTCGGCCTGGCGTCGACGTTCAGCTCTTCCCTCCTCTGCCTGTCGGTGCAGTAGGATCAGCTTTAGGCGCAGTTCAGGATCAGCCGAGTTCAGTAGCTGTAGATCAGCTTCCAGAGATGGCATCTCCTTGTTCAGTGGATCGTCCAGGACATTGTCTCCACTCGCATTCTGTGACGGGAGCGATTCCTCCTCTGGCGTGTTGTGAGCTGCATCCGCTGGAGGTGGAGCACGGGCTTGCTCTGCCTCATCATACTCCTCGTGGGCACGAACTAACTGCTCCTTAGTCTGGCCGCTCGCCGCCTCGATGCCTTTGTGCTCACACAGGTTGAGTAGTATTTATTTGCTTTGCCTTGCATAGCTGGTTGCTTTCTGAGCCATCGTTGTTGCAAAAGAAAAAGAAAAAAGGGGCAGGGAAAGCAAAAATGCCAAGTGTGTACCTTTGTGAAAAAAAAGTATATAGATTCTGCACTGTGTAAACTTCAGTAGGCTAGTCGCTTCTAGCAAGCTTCCAGCCTTTAGTACTCAGAATAGCGAGCTAAACTGCGTACTAATGTACTAAACGTTCCCACCACTGCCAGCCAATTATGTCAGGAACCGGCCCACGGCACGCCTGCGTATACGGTTCCCAACTGCAGGTTTGACCAGATCAAGCGGGGAGCCGCCTTATTCAAGCTAAAAACAAGGCTGGGACCCCTCAAACACTTCTCACTGCCACCACTAGCTGTTGCTAGACACGTCCACTCTGCTGTCGAGTGCTCAGCACGCAATCCGCGTTTTCGTACTCGGGTCAGCTTTGCGCTTTAGGCCGAATACGAGAACGCCACGCACACACACACACACAGTTGCAATCTTACACTGTAGTGAAGCAAAACTACTAACAGTCGTTCCGAACGATACGGTTAGACTTCCCACTCTGGTGTCGAGTGCAGAAGTGCCACATACACACAATGCAATTACAATCTTATACGGTAGTGTTGCTCAGTCATACAATCGGGCATGGACTTATACACAGTTGCACTTCAGTCTCTTCTAGGCTATGAGTGTTAGTTTAGTACAGCAGAAGTCAAACTTATTAAATAATGATTTAATATTCCAGGAAAAAAGTGGAACAATGCAGAAAATAATATATACACAAGATTTAGAAAAAAACAAAGTAACAATAAGTAAAAAGTAAAGTGAACTTTTACCATCGCAAATGTCCAACTGTGGAGGGACACAGATTTTCCGATTTCGATCGGGATCACCTCTGGCGGTGTGCTACCCTCAAGAGAAGATAATTTTTAGGCATCTGGCCCGGCTTTTTATACTGGGATATATGCCTGGAGGCTGCAACTTCATTGGGAAGGGGAGGAACTAGATTTAATTAACTTTTCAGACATAATTTAATTCCCAGAGATCTAACTTCCACATTGTAACGATTGGTGTCAGCACACAGAGAGAATCTGATTATTGGTGATCTGCAGTATCACCAAGAATACAGATGTATACCCGATTATTGATGATCTGCAGAATCACCAATAATACAAGTATGACTAACCTCGGGGCACCTAATAATGTGTAAGTGTTTGGGTGCAACAGTAGAAGGCTATCTCTCTGGAGCGGGAGATACAGTCACCACTGCAGCCAGTGGACACCTGAGGAGCAGGTGACCTATGGCCGAGCAGGAGCTATCTCTAGAGATGAGATAGAGCAGCAGCCAGTGATTCCCTGATGGAATGGAATCAGACTGTACTGCAGCCAATGGACTCCTAATGGGAAGAGACCACTGACTGCACTGCAGAAAGGCCTCTCTGAGGTACAGGAGGTCTTTGCAGCTAACTGACACCTGGTGGATTAGTGCCAAGGAAGTACAGACAGACTAATCACTCTAGGAACGAGTGACAGCCAGGAAGGTCAGACAGGCCAGGTCGGCAACACACGAGCATATAAGGTACAAAGACAGAAGACTGATTCGGTAACCGGAAACAAGCAGGGTCAGTAACTGGTAGACAGATGGGCAGAGGTACCGAATCAGAAGGCAAGAGAGAGGTCAGCAAAGCAGAAGGTCATAACAGATATACATAAGCACAATTATAATCTGAGGTGTGAGGTGTGAGAAAACGCGGAAAAGCCGCCGCATGTACTGAAAGCAAGGCGGCTGATTCCGCGTCCAAGGTGGCGGTTTGTACGCAGCAGCGTGCCTTTGGAGTGGCTGGGTCTGTTAGTCCACATAGATGGATGAAGAGCTACGCGCGCGCGGGCCAGAAGTCAGGACCTTTATACCAGCAGGGGAAGTGTCAGCTGATCAGGACGAACTGCTGATTCCTGCTGGACTCATGATTGGCTGAGTGGCTCGGGCGGGGCAGCAGAGTTCAGCTACTATATATTCTGCTTGCTTGTCAGTTGCTGGTTGTCTGCCATTGCAAACACTTTGTGGAAGCATTCAGACCATAGTCAGATCCTTACAGTGTGTTTGAACCAGGTCGGACCTGGGAATTCACGCTGAGCCAGATTACCTTGTACTATCATTATTTGTTAGACCAGTTCCAGGGTGTTGAGATCAAGGTCCTCACACTCCAGACTAGGAATATTGTGTATCTTCTGTGTATTCTCTAGCATAGTTCCAGGGTGTTGAGATCAAGGCCCTCACACCCAAGACTAGGGAACTGTATTGTCTTTGTGTTATATTCCAGACTAGTTCCAGGGTGTTGATGATCACGGAACTCACACCCAAGACTAGGGAATTGTATTATCATTTATGTTATACTCCAGACTAGTTCCAGGGTGTTGATGATCACGGAACTCATACCCAAGACTAGGGAATTGTATTATCATTTATGCTATACTCCAGACTAGTTCCAGGGTGTTGATGATCACGGAGCTCACACCCAAGACTAGGGAATTGTATTATCATTTATGTTATACTCCAGACTAGTTCCAGGGTGTTGAGATCATGGACCTCGCATCCAAGACTAGGGAATTGTATCATATTTGTGTTTACGTTAGCCCAGTTCAGGGCAAGACCTTTCATATTGCAGCAGGGCTTCCTGCAACCAAGCCTGGGTCCCTCTCCTAGGAGTCCACAGGCTACAGGAATATTACCCACAGCCAGGGGTGAGTTCCTCAAGAGTTTTTGGCCACCAGCTCCTCTGGTGGTCTCCACTCAAAGTTGTTACTGATGCACCAAACACTCACACGTTTCAGGTGTCCAGAGGTTAGCAATATATCTGATTATCGGTGATACTGCAGATCACCAATAATCGGGTATATATCTGCATTCTTGGTTATACTGCAGATCGCCAAAAATCAGAATCTCTCTGTGTGCTGACACCGATCGTTACAGAATGGCAGACCGAACCCAAATGGACGCACTGTATAGCCATGTTGAAGTCCTGACCACCGCAGTAAACTAACTTTCCGCGGCAGTTTTGAACCAACAGACCCAGATATGTCAGATATTTGGGGCTATTCAGGAACTTCAATTAGTGCGATCTCCTCTTAGCACAGACATACGTATGCCTGTACCTGAAAATTTTTCTGGCGACAGATCTGACTTTCGGAACTTTAGAAATAGAGTGTTATCATATTTTGAGTTAAGGCCTAACTCGTCTGGAACCGAGGCACAGAGAATTACATTCATTAAGACTCTGTTGTCAGGGGATTCCCAGACCTGGGCATATGGTCTTCCTATTGGGCATCAGACCCTGACCTCTGTGGATGAATTTTTTGAGGCTATGGCTATGATTTACGATGACCCGGACATTGCCTCGACTTCTGAACGGAAGCTCAAGCTTCTGCGTCAAGGTAAAGGTCCGGTAGAGAATTATGCTGCGGAGTTCAGGAGGTGGGCAGTCTTGGCTAGATGGGACGCATTCGCCCTCCTAGACTGTTTTTTGGCCGGATTGTCAGATACTATTCATGAGGTTCGAGCCCGAATCATTGGATGAGGCAATTTCTTTGGCTATACAGATAGATCGCCGTTTGCGCCAACAGAGACAGGTTCATGGTAGAGTGGCCAGAAGGTCTATCTTACGCGACTCTTCTCGGTCTCCCTCACCCCCAGGCGAACCTATGCAAATTGGGTACACAAGGCTGAGTCTGGGGAAGAGGAGTCACAGGAGCCCAAAGAAGAATGTTTTATATGGGTCCTCTTGACCAGACAAATGCTACCACCTGGGGGGAGTCAATACCCTAGGTGAGCAGGGTTCATCTCTGAACGATGGTTGGCTGATCCTTCCTTGTTCGGTTACGTGGGAAGGTCGGACCAAGTCCGCAGAAGCCATGGTGGACTCGGGTTCAGCAGCGAACCTCATAGATTACGATTTTGCTAAAAGCTTGGGGATACCTTTATCCGCACCCGACCGGCAGATTTCGGTCACCGCGGTAGATGACTCTCCATTGCGCAGTGCCCAGTTCCTTTCTCAAACCCCCCTTCTGTCATGTTGTTTAGGGGCAGTGCATGAAGAGAGTTTGCAGTTCCTGGTCCTACCGATGAAGGGCTCTGCTGTTCTTCTCGGTATGTCCTGGTTACAGCTTTACTCACCGCTGATTGACTGAGCTTCAGGACAGTTACTGCACTGGTCAGCCCATTGTCAGGAGCACTGTTTAAAGAGGGGTGAGGCGAATAATACCAAGATACAGGTCGCAGGAAAGACAGGACAGTGTACAGATATTTCTAACGGATCCTGTTCCTCACGGTTACCTCTCATGCATGAATCAGATAGCAAAAGCCCCAAAGCAGACGCTTTAGACAGGGGTTTTGGGCCCAAAATCTTTCTATCACCGAAAAAACAAGCTGACAAAAAATCATTTCAGGTGTCCCTGCTCAAGCCAGCAGTGCATGTGGATTCCACTCCCTCCCACCCTGTGTTGATTGATGACCGGCCTGAGTATGAGATAAAAAGGGAATTCTCTAACCTACATCCTGGAAAGTCAGGAAGGAGATGTCCGGAGTCCACTCCTCGGGGGGGGGGGGTACTGTGAAAAAACGCGGAAAAGCCGCCGCATGTGCTGAAAGCAAGGAGGCTGATTCCGCGTCCAACGCGGCAGTTTGCACGCGTAGGCACGCGTCTGGTAGTGTGGCAGAACGCGGAAAAGCAGCTGCATGTTCTAACACCAAAGCGGCTGTTTCCGCGTCCAAGGTGGCGGTTTGTACGCAGCAGCGTGCCTTTGGAGTGGCTGGGTCTGTTAGTCCACATAGATGGATGAAGAGCTACGCGCGCGAGGGCCAGAAGTCAGGACCTTTATACCAGCAGGGGAAGTGTCAGCTGATCAGGACGATCAGCTGATTCCTGCTGGACTCATGATTGGCTGAGTGGCTCGGGCGGGGCAGCAGAGTTCAGCTACTATATATTCTGCTTGCTTGTCAGTTGCTGGTTGTCTGCCATTGCAAACACTTTGTGGAAGCATTCAGACCATAGTCAAATCCTTACAGTGTGTTTGAACCAGGTCGGACCTGGGAATTCACACTGAGCCAGATTACCTTGTACTATTATCATTATTTGTTAGACCAATTCCAGGGTGTTGAGATCAAGGCCCTCACAATCCAGACTAGGAATAATGTGTATCTTCTGTGTATTCTCTAGCATAGTTCCAGGGTGTTGATGATCACGGAACTCACACCCAAGACTAGGGAATTGTATTATCATTTATGTTATACTCCAGACTAGTTCCAGGGTGTTGATGATCACGGAACTCACACCCAAGACTAGGGAATTGTATTATCATTTATGCTATACTCCAGATTAGTTCCAGGGTGTTGATGATCACGGAGCTCACACCCAAGACTAGGGAATTGTATTATCATTTATGCTATACTCCAGACTAGTTCCAGGGTGTTGAGATCACGGACCTCGCATCCAAGACTAGGGAATTGTATCATATTTGTGTTTACGTTAGCCCAGTTCAGGGCAAGACCTTTCATATTGCAGCAGGGCTTCCTGCAACCAAGCCTGGGTCCCTCTCCTAGGGGTCCACAGGCTACAGGAATATTACCCACAGTCAGGGGTGAGTTCCTCAAGAGTTTTAGGCCACCAGCTCCTCTGGTGGTCTCCACTCAAAGTTGTTACTGTTGCACCAAACACTCACACGTTTCAGGTGTCCAGAGGTTAGCAATATATCTGATTATCGGTGATACTGCAGATCATCAATAATCGGGTATATATCTGCATTCTTGGTGATACTGCAGATCGTCAATAATCAGATTCTCTCTGTGTGCTGACACCGATCGTTACATGAGGTCCTTGGTCTCGACACCCGGGAACTGGTCTAAAGTATAACAGAGTAATGACACAGCAATCCTAAGCTGGGGTGTGAGGTCCTTGGTCTCAACACCCTGGAACTGGTCTAGAGTATAACAGAGTATAAACAAAGGTAATCTGGCTAAGTGTGAATTCCCAGCTCCTGCTGGTTCTAACACACTGTAAGATCTGACTGAGGTCTGAGTGCTCACACGTAAGTATTCGTAACGGCTGGAAACCAGCAACTGAAAGGCAAGCTCTATATATACTCCAGCGCTGCTCAGTGCCGCCCCCAGCCGCTCAGCCAATCAGGAGTTCCGCTGGGATCAGCTGATCCCTCTCCTGTTGGCATAAAGGTCCTGTCCTCTAGCTCTCCCTCCGTGTGCACTAGAAGGCCCAGACAAACCAGACACATGTCGCTGCGCGGAAACTGCCGGTCTGAACGCGGAGACAGCCGCCCCGCCGCCAGACCGCGCAGCGACATCTCCGCCATTCATTACACACATGTAAAAGTGTATTTCACAGCAGATTAAAGGTGGGGACTTGACTGCTCTTGGCATAATAAGCCATTTCCTGGCCAGAGGCTAGTTAGCCAATTAGCAGTTCCTGCTCCTATTCACCATCGGTCACCTTCAGATGCAAACGTAGTTTCCCAGACAATCCCACCTGAGACAGCAGATCAAAGATGACTGCTAGTGGCCTAATGAGCCAGTTCCTTGCCCCAAGCTAGTAACGCCAGGTAACAGCTTCCTTTTAGCAGACATCCACGTGACACAGGCAGAAAAATGAAAGAATATGTTCCTGTATATTACCGTACATCATCAGCACCCCAATATATCACCACGGGGGGTAGGGCAGGGATGCTCGGATGTGCCTCATGCACGAATTCGGCAATCCGCGTGGTTGCAAAAAAAAATCCGCATTCGGCCCAGCCGCATGCGGATTTTCGTCCGCGTCCACGCAACCACGCGGATTTTCTGCCGTGAATGGCATAATCACGAGTGGATTCCCGCCCGGAGGCGGATTTTCTTTTAACGTTAATAACAAAGCCCCCATACATGCTACAATCCCCCAAATTGCATGGATTATCGAGGTGATAAGGGGCAACATAACTTCAACATAAAAAATTCCAAATTTTTTTTTTTTTTTTTTTTTAATGGCTGTTAAAGACAAATCACCACTGTAAATGGGGCTATTAATTGGTAATACGTGGTTTTAAAAAGGGATATATGCGTTAAGCAATCAAAGAGGTGAAGGCGAGTTCCAATGGCACTTGGCGGCGAAGGTACCGCTGGAGGAGGATGAGTGGCTGACGCCAAAAAGGCCCCAGAGAGGTTTTTGTAATTTGTTTTTTTTTTGTTTTTGTTTTTTTTGCAGCAATTAGCAATGACATCGCAGCAGAGTTGTCAGTGGACACGGGCAGTGTGAACGCAGAGTGCAGTGGTGGTAGCGACTGAGTCAGGAGAAGGACTATGTGGGCGGTCAGTTCAGCAGCACAGAAGGACCACGGCAACATACTGGTAGTAGTAGTAGCAGCACAGCGTCGTAGTGCTGGCCAAAAAATTAAATGCACCCGATGACCCGGGCAGTGTGAACGCAGACAGAGTACATTGGTGGAAGCGAGTGAGTCAGGAGGAGGAGGACAATGCGGGCGGTCAATTCAGCAGCACAGAAGGACCATGGCAACATACTGGTGGTAGTAGTAACAGCACAGTGTCATAGTGCTGGCCAAAAAATTAAATGCACCCGGTGACCCGGGCAGTGTGAACGCAGACAGAGTACATTGGTGGAAGCGATTGAGTCAGGAGGAGGAGGACAATGCGGGCGGTCAGTTCAGCAGCACAGAACAGAAGGACCATGGCAACATACTGGTGGTAGTAGTAGTAGCACAGCGTCATAGTGCTGGCCAAAAAATTGAATGCACCCAGTGACCCGGGCAGTGTGAACGCAGAGTGCAGCAGCGGGAAGCGACTGAGTCAGGAGGAGGAGGACAATGCGGGCGGTCAGTTCAGCAGCAGCAGCACAGAAGGACCATGCCAACATACTGGTGGTAGTAGTAGTAGCACAGTGTCATAGTGCTGGCCAAAAAATTAAATGCACCCGGTTACCCGGGCAGTGATAACGCAGACAGAGTGCATTGGTGGTACCGTGGTAGCGACTGAGTCAGGAGGAGGAGGAGGACAAAGCGGGCGTTCAGTTCAGCAGCAGCAGCACAGAAGGACCATGGCAACATACTGGTGGTAGTAGTAGCAGCACAGCGTCATAGTGCTGGCCAAAAAATTAAATGCACCCAGTGACCCGGGCAGTGTGAACGCAGAGTGCAGCAGCGGGAAGCGACTGAGTCAGGAAGAGGAGGACAATGCGGGCGATCAGTTCAGCAGCAGCAGCACAGAAGGACCATGCCAACATACTGGTGGTAGTAGTAGTAGCACAGTGTCATAGTGCTGGCCAAAAAATTAAATGCACCCCGTGACCCGGGCAGTGATAACGCAGACAGAGTGCATTGGTGGTTCCGTGGTAGCGACTGAGTCAGGAGGAGGACAAAGCGGGCGTTCAGTTCAGCAGCAGCAGCAGCAGCACAGAAGGACCATGGCAACATACTGGTGGTAGTAGTAGCAGCACAGCGTCATAGTGCTGGCCAAAAAATTAAATGCACCCAGTGACCCGGGCAGTGTGAACGCAGAGTGCAGCAGCGGGAAGCGACTGAGTCAGGAGGAGGAGGACAATGCGGGCGGTCAGTTCAGCAGCAGCAGCACAGAAGGACCATGCCAACATACTGGTGGTAGTAGTAGTAGCACAGCGTCATAGTGCTGGCCAAAAAATTAAATGCACCCGGTGACCCGGGCAGTGTGAACGCAGAGTGTAGTAGCGACTGAGTCAGGAGGACAAAGCGGGCGGTCAGTTCAGCAGCTCAGAAGGAGGACCATGGCAACTTACTGGTAGTAGTACCATAACACCAAAAAAATTAACCAAGGTAGGCACTAGGCAGGTAGTAACTGTCTTTATAAAGGCAGGCATAGTTAACAACAGCACATGCAGCAGCCACTTCATGTCCCCCTGTGTCCGACAATAGGGGCCAGGAACTCACCTTCCACCCAAGCCTGGTTGATTTTCAGGAAGGTGAGTTTGTCCACAGAGGCGTGAGCGCTTCTCTGTGACCACGCCACCGGCCGCACTAAAGCATCTCTCTGAGAGGACACTGGAAGGAGGGCAGGATAGGAGTTCCAGGGCGTACTGGGAAAGCTCGCTCCAAATGTCCAGTCTCTTGACCCAGTACTCCAAGGGGTCCACGGGGCTGTCGGTGTCATTGAGCCCGCTGGATGACCCCATATAGTCAGACACCATGGTGGTCAGTCATTGCTTGTGCTGGTTGGTGGTGGATGCTGTGGCGGGCACCTCTGTTCTGGGCTGCTGCACTGCATACAGGCTCTTGCTTAGGCTCTTCAGGTCTCCGGGGCGCCAGTTGCTGCTGCTGCTGCTGGTGCTGGTGGTTGTTGTTGTGATGCTAGTGGCAATGGCAGGCACCTCTTGCTGGCTTGGCAGAGCAGTTACAGTGGGGGTGGAAGACTGGGGGAATGCTTCCAGTAGTCTGCGCACAAGGGCCTCCTTCAACTCCCTTGTGCGTTGCTCGGTGGTGGATGGCGTCATTAAGTCTCCCAGCTTCCCCTTCAGACAGGGATCAAGCATCAAGGTAATCCAGATGTCCTCCCTTGAACGCATCTGGATCACCCGGGGGTCCCTGCGAAGGCAGCGCAACATGTGCACAGCCATGGGAAACAAGTGGGCCCTGCCACAAGATCTTCCTCGTCCTCGCCATTGTTCCATAACGCATGCCTGTCCTCTTCCTGTGCCATGTCGTTGTCCTCCTCAAACCGCCATCCACGTACAAAGCCTGCTGCACTCTGCTCCTCCTCCTCCTCCTCATTCAGGTTAGGGACCTCCAACTCTTCCACTACCTGCTGTGAGCCCTCCTCTGAGCTGGACTGTGCTGCCATCTGCTCCTGTTCTTCCAACTGCCTCAGGGCTTCATCCCCACGCTCAATTAAATTGTCCATTGCCTGCTCCAGTAGACAAACCAAGGGCACCCACTGGCACACAGAGGCCCGCTCCTCACTGACCATCTTGGTTGCCTCTAGGAAGGGACTCAGCACCAGGCATACTTGCTGCATCAGTGTCCACTGAGTGGCAGTAATCATGGGGACTTGCTGGTTGCTGGGGACACTTGGGTCTAGCATGTAGGCCCTAAGAGCCAGCCTGTGCTGACACAGCCGCTCCAACATGGCCAGAGTCGAATTCCAGCGAACTGGCATGTCGATGATCAGCCGGTGTTGTGGCCTTCCATACTGCTGCTGTAAGGTGGACAAGAGTGCAGAGGCAGTGGCTGACAGGCGGAAAAAGCGTACCACCGCCCGGGCATCCTGCAGCAGCTCGCTCATCCCCTGGTAGGTGCGCAAGAAGCGCTGCACCACAAGATTGAGCACGTGGGCCAAGCAGGGGATGTGCTGGAGGTTTCCCTGCTGCACTGCTGCCACCAGGTTGGCCCCGTTATCGGCTGCCACATACCCCACTTCCAGGCCTCTGGGGGTCAGCCACCTCCGCTCCTGCTTCCTGAGGGCGGCCAGGACGTTGGTGGCCGTAAGCCTCTCCTTCCCCAGGGTCACCAATTTTAAAAGGGCTTGGCAGTGCCGAGGCTTGGCGCTGCTGCTGCCGAGGCGGGCTTGCTTTCCGGGTGTAGAGGGAGTGTCGTGACAGGACCCTTCTGCATCCCCCCTGATCCCGCGTGGTGGCACCACTAGCTGGGCTGATGCGCTCTTGTCCTCCCTCCCTTCCATCAGTGTCACCCAGTGGGCCGTAAAGGACAGGTAGCGACCTGTCCCAAATCTGCTACTCCACGAGTCCATGGTCACGTGGACCCGCTTGCCCACAGAGTAGTCCAGGGAACGGGCCACGTTTTCCACCGCAAACTTGTGGAGTGCTGGGATCGCGCTCCTGCTGAAATAGTGGCGACTGGGGACTTGCCACTCGGGGATGCCAAATTGGAGCAGCGTCCGCATGGCGCTCCCCTCCTGCACCAGGGAGTAGGGAAGCAGCTGTGATGCCATGGCCCGGGCCAGCAAGCCATTTAGTTTGCGGATCCGCCTGTGGCTTGGAGGCAGAGGCTTGGTCAGACCCTGAAAGGTGTCGCTCAGCAGGGTCTGACGACGCTGGGATGCAGGGGAGACAGAGGAGAGAGACGACCACTGGCTGCCAGCCTCAATGTCTGTGTCCTGAGTAGCCGAGGTGGAAGAGCGCTTGCGTGCTACTACTGCTGCTGCTGTGGGGGATTCACGACCCTGAGGGAGGGATGATGCTGCTGCGCTGGTGGGCCTTCTGCTCTCAGGAACCCCTGCCAGCAGTGCCTGCTTCCTCTTAAACTCTGCATACTCGCGGCAGTGGCGGCTTCTCAGGTGGCCCTGGAGGGATGAGGTACCCATCTTGCTCAGACTTTTCCCACGGCTCAATCTTTTGCTGCATAACCTGCACACCGCATACCTTTTGTCATCAGTACATTCGTCAAAGCAATCCCACACTGGTGACTTTAATTTACTGCGGCCCCCACTAGCAGAGGGTGCAGCGGAACAATGTGTGGTAGTAGTTGCCGGGGGTTGCATGGTGGTGGTGCCGGCTGAAGCAGTGTCCTGTCTACTTCCTCCACGCCCACTGCTGCCGATGCCCCTGCCCCTGCCTGACATATGGCGATATCCTTGCCTAGGCCGAGGTGACTCGTCATCCTGCTCTGACCATTCTTCCCCGGACTCAGCAGGCTGCGCATAGTTAGGGTCCACAACGTCGTCATCATCAGCAGCATCATCATAATCCAGCTCTTCCTCTGACTCCCCCCCTCCTCTTCTGTCCCTACATCCCCAGGCACAGACCCCTCTTCTTCATCACCAGAACTCAACAACGCTTGTGATTGTGGCCCGATCTCAATCTCTGCCACATCAGTCCCCAGTAAGTCCTGAGCTTCTTGCATCAGCAGGTTCCCAGATGCCGGACTGAGGGACAGAACGCTGTCATCCTGGGAGGGCTGCTGACCAGTGGGTGCTGGGGTGGATGTCACAACAAGCGTGGGACGTTGGCTGCTGCTGCTGCTTGGAGTGGTGCTCACAGTAGAGGTCTGGGAGGAAGTCATGATGTCCATGAGTACGTCAGGTTCCATTTGCTCAACCACCACACGGAGACCAGAAACTTTAAAATATTTGGACAATAGCGTCCGCTGACTCGGCCCAGGCTTGATGCGAAACCCTGCCAGACATGTTGCTAGTAATGAATCACTGGATATACAACTAGGTCACTGAAGGATGCAGTGGGCACAGTACAAGGTCACTGAAGGATGCACCAGGCACAGTACAACGGCACTGAAGGATGCAGTGGGCACAGTACATGTCTGGCAGGGTTTCGCGGGGTGAGAGGAAAGGGAGTTCAATTGCCTCAGCCACTTCTGGGACTGCTCCACGTCCAGGGAGAGGACGCCCAGCTGTACAGTGGGCACAGCAGTGGGCACTGGATATAAAACTAGGTCACTGAAGGATGCAGTGGGCACAGTACAAGGTCACTGAAGGATGCAGTGGGCACAGCAGTGGGCACTGGATATACAACTAGGTCACTGAAGGATGCAGTGGGCACAGTACAAGGTCACTGAAGGATGCAGTGGGCACAGCAGTGGGCACTGGATATACAACTAGGTCACTGAAGGATGCAGTGGGCACAGTACAAGGTCACTGAAGGATGCAGTGGGCACAGCAGTGGGCACTGGATATACAACTAGGTCACTGAAGGATGCAGTGGGCACAGTACAAGGTCACTGAAGGATGCAGTGGGCACAGCAGTGGGCACTGGATATACAACTAGGTCCCTGAAGGATGCAGTGGGCACAGTACAAGGTCACTGAAGGATGCAGTGGGCACAGCAGTGGGCACTGGATATACAACTAGGTCACTGAAGGATGCAGTGGGCACAGTACAAGGTCACTGAAGGATGCAGTGGGCACAGCAGTGGGCACTGGATATACAACTAGGTCACTGAAGGATGCAGTGGGCACAGTACAAGGTCACTGAAGGATGCAGTGGGCACAGCAGTGGGCACTGGATATACAACTAGGTCACTGAAGGATGCAGTGGGCACAGTACAAGGTCACTGAAGGATGCAGTGGGCACAGCAGTGGGCACTGGATATACAACTAGGTCACTGAAGGATGCAGTGGGCACAGTACAAGGTCACTGAAGGATGCAGTGGGCACAGCAGTGGGCACTGGATATACAACTAGGTCACTGAAGGATGCAGTGGGCACAGTACAAGGTCACTGAAGGATGCAGTGGGCACAGCAGTGGGCACTGGATATACAACTAGGTCACTGAAGGATGCAGTGGGCACAGTACAAGGTCACTGAAGGATGCAGTGGGCACAGCAGTGGGCACTGGATATACAACTAGGTCACTGAAGGATGCAGTGGACACACAAGGATGTCACACTGTGTAATGAGATGCTTATATGCCAGCGAGCGAGCAGTGGGCACTGGGCACGGCACAAGGTCACTGACAGAATGAATGAACAGCGCTGGCAGAGAGTGGCGGTGCCGGCGGTGTGACTGGCTGCCTGCAAATAGTATAAGTGAAGTGTATAACTGTCACTGAAATAATGTACAAGTGTGTAATGAGATGCTTATATGCCAGCGAGCGAGCAGTGGGCACTGGGCACGGCACAAGGTCACTGACAGAATGAATGAACAGCGCTGGCAGAGAGTGGCGGCGCGGCGGTGTGACTGGCTGCCTGCAAATAGTACAAGTGTATAACTGTCACTGGAATATACAAGTGAACACTGCAGCTGCACTAACCTGCCTGCCTGCACTACACACAGATAATCCCCACTCCCACTACACTGACTACACTGCAGCACTGAACCTGCCTGCACTACACACAGTTAAATAATCACTAGACTCCCACACTCCCACTACACTACACTGACTACAACTAACTACAGCAATCACTCACTGACTAGCTAACTGTGTACAGTATAAGAGCAGTGTTAGCAAAAAAACGCTTTGTTTTTAACACAATAAATGCACTTGCTCAAACAACAAAGGCCTGGAGATAATCCTCTCAGCACCACAGTCTAGCAAGGACAGAGCTTTTCCATCATGGCCGCCGCTTTATATTCAGGAGGGGAGGGCATAGCTCCCCTCCTGTGATTGGTTGCTAGGGCCTGGCTGGGGCCCTCTGATTGGCCTGCAATGTGTCACTTCCGCATAGTTTGATGCATTTCCGCTAACCACGACTTCAGCGCCGGGTTTCACGAGCGTGAATGCGGATTTCTGTCCGCATTCACGCAAAGCCGAAGCAGATTTTCGTGGTTGAAAATCTATTCACGGCTTAGCGTGTCCGAGGCAGAATGCGTCAAAATGGTCGTGAATCCACGCGTAAGCGTGATCACGACCTGGCGGTGAGCACCACTGGGGTAGGGAGAGGAAGTGTAACTGAAAGGGAAGGCTGAAAGGCACTACAGCCAGAACACAGCATAGCATAACCCCAGGACGGAGAAGGAGGGGGGCGGGGCTGCTCTCATACACAGCTCTCACTGACTTGCGCAGAAGCTGCAGGCTGCGCCCCAATGTGTCACACAATGGAGAGCTGCCTGGATTTACACCTCTTCTGCCGCCCCTCTCTGATCCAGGCTGTCAGCAGAAGCTCTCCTACTCCTGTCCTGAGTCCTGTAGTTTTGAATCTCGTGCGGCAGAGCAGCGAGAAGTGGCTGTGTGTGTAAGACACATCCAGGAGAGACAGGGAAGTGGGGCAGCAGAGTTCCGTAATCTGCACTGCAGCTGCTGCACTTATCCATTGCCCTGGCTAGGATGAAACAAAACATGGCTTCAAGCCTTCACTGCCAAAGCGCCCCCCCTGATGCTGTGAGGGGGGCAGATGTTCCATCCTGCCCCCACCTCCCTACGCCCCTGACTCCCCAGTCGATCACAACTCGGGCCTAGGCAACATGGGTGCGAGTACCTCCGACTCCTGTCAGGGTGCGGTACTTCCCTGGGAGGATATCCTCCTCCTTAACAAGGTTTGAGTGAACTAGGGTAACATCTGCTCCAGTATCACGGAATCCAATGACGGTCTGCCCGTTCACAACAATAGGCTGGTGATTGCTGGATCCCTGTTGCATTTGGGGACCCCGATGAGCAGCACATTGGATGGAGTTGCGGCAGATGGTGGTGTGTAGGGATGGTCGTTGGATTCCACGGAATTTAAAATTCCATGATTCCGGCCGGAATTTCATGATTCTGTTCCGTTGTGATGGGAACGGAATTGCTATATCACTATGGCAGAATTTCTGCGGAAAAATATGAAATTTTGCGGAATTCATTTTTTCCCCTATTTCTACTCCACAGACTTCCCTCCTCCCTTCCCCCTAGGGAGGAGGTTCTCATCTTCCAGGGAATTGTAGAATTTCAAAAGCCAGCTTACATACCTTGGCTGGGAATTGAACCCAGGTCTAGTGCTTGGTAGACAGCTCTCTTCACCACTATACACCATCAACAGTACATGCTGAAGACAGCCTAGCATGTACCATTATGATATATTCAAGAGAAAAATGAGCTTGCTTAGGGAATTGTAGGATTTCAAAAGCCAGCTTACATACATTGGCCAGGAATCGAACCCAGGTCTAGTGCTTGGTAGGCTGCTATCCTAACCATTATACCACCAACACAACAAACTACAATGCATGTACCATTGTGATATACCCAATAGAAAAATGATCTCTCTCTCTCTCTCTCTCTCTCTCTCTCTCTCTCTCTCTCTCTCTCTCTCTCTCTCTCTCTCTCTCTCTCTCTCTCTCTCTCTCTCTCTCTCTCTCTCTCTCTCTCTCTCTCTCTCTCTCTCTCCTGAATTTTCAGCTTAAAACCATAAACAGATACCGGCAGAATTTCACAGTCAATTTCGGAATTCCACCGAATTGAAAAAGCAATTCCGTTCCAACCAAATGGAACGGAATTACCAATTTCCACCTAAAATTACAGAAAATATAATTCCGCGGAAAGCGGTGACTATCCCTACTAGAGAGAGATGAATCTACATGGCTATCTGGGGTTCTCTTCGGACAACTGTTGAACACAGAAGGCAAGGCCATGCCTGGGTGGACTTGAACCACCAACCTTGCAGTTAACAGCCAAACGCACTAACCAATTGTGCCAGAGACTGTGTACCACAAAGACTGTGCACGCAGTTGCTGTTGAATTATTTTATGGGGATGTATGTGTGTCTTTTGGAGGTAGGAAGTAAGTCTGCTCCAAGAAGTTTCAGCATGTAGTGTTGGTGGTATAATGGTTAGGATAGCAGCCTACCAAGCACTAGACCTGGGTTCCATCTCCGGACAATGTATGTAAGCTGGCTTTTGAAATCCTACAATTCCCTAAGCAAGCTCAATTTTCTCTTGGATAGATCGCAATGGTACATGCTAGGCTAGCTTCAGCATGTAGCATTGTAGTGTGTTGTGTTGGTGGTATAATGGTTAGGATAGCAACCTACAGAGTGGTAGGCCTGGGTTTGATTCCCGGCCAATGTATGTAAGCTGGCTTTTGAAATCCTACAATTCCCTAAGCAAGCTCAATTTTCTCTTGGATATATCCCAATGGTACATGCTAGGCTGGCTTCAGCATGTAGCATTGTAGTGTGTTGTGTTGGTGGTATAATGGTTAGGATAGCAGCCTACAGAGCGGTAGGCCTGGGTTCGATTCTTGGCCAATGTATGTGAATTGGCTTTTGACATCATACAAATCCCTAAGCAAGCTAATTTTTCTCTTGGATATATCATAATGGTACATGCTAGGCTGTCTTCAGCATGTAGTGTTGGTGGTGGTATAGTGGTGAAGAGAGCTGTCTACCAAGCACTAGACCTGGGTTCGATTCCTGGCCAATGTATGTAAGCTGGCTTTTGAAATCCTACAATTCCCTGGGAGACGAGACCCTCCTCCCTCCGGGAGCAGGGAGGAGAAAGGGGTTAAGGGAATAGTCAATAGGGTCTATGGGCTATCATATAGCATAAACAAGGTTCTATTTGCGATTATTTTAATTTTTCCGCCGGAATCCGGAATTCCGCAGAATTTCGTAAAAATCCGGCTGAATTTTCATAGCGACGGAATTCAGCGCTGGCGGAATCCGCTAATTCCGGCAGAAGGAATTTGCTCTTTCCGATCATCCCTAGTGGTGCGGAGTTGCTAGCCCCCTGTGGGCTAGATGGCTGGGCCGGCTTCCTTGCATAGCAGTTTTGCTTGGTGTGTCCTGGCCTGCGACACAGCTCGCACCAGGACTTCCTTGACTCACGGTTTGCCTGGCCAGCAGGCCGGCCTTCTCTCCAGTTCTGGGACATAGCTCTGTCTCAGTCAGGTACTGGGGATTTATGGCCATCAGGTACCAGGGATCTGTGAGTATCTGGTACCACCTGTCTGCGGGTATCTGGGACTGCAGGTTTGCAAATTTCCGGTGCCCGGGTGGCAACAAACATGTCTGCCAGCTCAGCAGCTTCTTTGGCAGACGGAGGCTTCTGCTCCAGCACAAACTGCCTCACGTCTGCAGCACATATAGCAAGGAACTGATCATGGATCATCAGATCCACAAGAGTATCAAAAGTCTTTTCTTTGAGTACTCAAATCCATTGATGGAAGGTGGTGCCCAGGCAGCTAACCACATCTGTGTGAGAGTATGCAGGTGCCTTCTGAAGGGCACAAAACTTTTTCCGGTAAACTTCAGGAGTTAACTGGAACTTAGCGATTATAGCTTCCTTGATAGCCTTATAATCGCCATCTTGATCTGTGGGCATCTCGACAAAGGCATCCAGTGCTTTACCAGTCAGCTGGGGTGTGAGATAGATGGCCCACTGTGCCTCTGGGATGCGAAACTGGTGGCACGTTTTCTCAAACGACTGCAGATAGAGATCAATGTCCACACCCTTTTCCATGACAGGAAACTTTGCTTTGGGGGTCACAGGCACAGGTATACCCTCTGCAAGAAGAGGGCTAGGGGTGGAAGACTGCTCTGCCTGTCTCACCCAGCCAGTTCTAGTGCACTGCAACTCCTCTCTCCGGTGTGGGAACTGTCGCTCCTCTCTCCGGAAATGTCACTCCTCTCTCTGGCTTTTGATTTGCAATCGCTGTTCATCAGACTGGCGTTGTCTCTCTTTGAGAAGGAACTGCAGGTATGCAGGGTCACCAGTGTCCCACAGGAGCTGCAGCAGCTGCTGTTCCACCCAATCAACGACAGGGAAGGATGTCCCAGGGCTGTCGGTCCCTCTGCGGGTGTCATCCGCAGCAGGGCCGGATTTGTACTTTTTACCGCCCTAGGCCCATTGCCACCAGCCGCCCCCCCCCCCCCCCAACCATATCAGTACACAAATGCAAAACACAATAACCCCCCTCTTATATCCCACCATTTAGCAGTGGGTCCCTCTCTGATCGAATAGGTTTCTTTATTGTGCAAGCGTGGCTGAGGACAAGTATGTCCACACTGGTTATGCGTAAGTGAGTTTGGTGCATGCCCAGTAGAACTAAGGCACGTAGCTGTTTTCCTCCATGCATTTCATTTTGCTGGGCATGTGCGGACCTTATTTGCACATGCCCAGTACAGATACGGTCTCGCTTGTGTACTGAAGATTAGAGTTGGGCCGAACGGTTCGCCGGTGAACCTGGTTCGCGCGAACTTAGGTGGTTCGCGTGCGGGTACCGCACGCGAACGTTTTGCGGAAGAAGTTCGGTTCGCCCCATAATGCACCTGAGGGTCAACTTTGACCCTCTACATCACAGTCAGCAGGCCCAGTGTAGCCAATTAGGCTACACTAGCCCCTGGAGCCCCACCCCCCTTATATAAGGCAGGCAGCGGCGGCCATTACGGCCACTCGTGTGCCTGCATTAGTGAGAGTAGGGCGAGCTGCTGCAGTCTCTCATATAGGGAAAGATTAGTTAGGCTTAACTTCTTCCTGGCTGCATACCTGTTCTGTTCAGTGAGCCCTCAGCCCACTGCATACCTGTACTGTGATCCTGCCACTGCATACCTGTTCTGTGAACCCACCCACCACCACTGCATACCTGTTCAGTGATCCTGCCACTGCATACCTGTTCTGTGAACCCACCCACCACTGCATACCTGTTCAGTGATCCTGCTGCCACTGCATACCTGTTCTGTGAACCCACCCACCACTGCATACCTGTTCAGTGATCCTGCTGCCACTGCATACCTGTTCTGTGAACCCACCCACCACTGCATACCTGTTCAGTGATCCTGCCACTGCATACTTGTTCTGTGAACCCACCCACCACCACTGCATACCTGTTCAGTGATCCTGCCACTGCATACCTGTTCTGTGAACCCACCACTGCATACCTGTTCTGTGAACCCACCCACCACTGCATACCTGTTCAGTGATCCTGCTGCCACTGCATACCTGTTCTGTGAACCCACCCACCACTGCATACCTGTTCAGTGATCCTGCCACTGCATACTTGTTCTGTGAACCCACCCACCACCACTGCATACCTGTTCAGTGATCCTGCCACTGCATACCTGTTCTGTGAACCCACCACTGCATACCTGTTCTGTGAACCCACCCACCACTGCATACCTGTTCAGTGATCCTGCTGCCACTGCATACCTGTTCTGTGAACCCACCACTGCATACCTGTTCTGTGAACCCACCACTGCATACCTGTTCAGTGAACCCGCCACTGCATACCTGTTCTGTTCAGTGGACCCGCCACTGTATACCTGTTTAGTGAACCCGCCACTGCATACCTGTTCTGTTCAGTGGAGTTTGGTGTGTCAGTGTGAAGCAGTACCTTAATTACACTACCTGATTGATGTATACACATGCAAGATGTTTTAAAGCACTTTAGGCCTGTCATTTAGCATTCAATGTGATTTCTGCCCTTAAAACGCTGCTTTTCGTCAAATCCAGATTTTTCCCGGGGACTTTTGGCGTGTATCCCACTCCGCCATGCCCCCCTCCAGGTGTTAGACCCCTTGAAACATCTTTTCCATCACTTTTGTGGCCAGCATAATTATTTTTTTTTTTCAAAGTTCGCATCCCCATTGAAGTCTATTGCGGTTCGCGAACTTTAACGCGAACCGAACCTTCCGCGGAAGTTCGCGAACCCGGTTCGCGAACCTAAAATCGGAGGTTCGGCCCAACTCTACTGAAGATACCTATTCGTCCAGAGAGGGATACAGCACTAGAATAGTGGGGTATAGGGAGGTATGGCTCTAGAGAATGTCCAGAGGCTCCCCACTACTAAGGGGTATCTGCCAGGGTAGGGTAAGAATAAATGGTCTAGCCAGGGTCAGTGTCTCCATAGGGGCAAACTGCAAACAGCCCCCAGCATGCCCCCCTCTATAGAGACACTTTAGCTTCCAGCATGTCCCCTCCTCTATAGAAGTACCACAACTCCCAGCATGCCCCTACCCCTCCATAAAGGCATTACCGTTCTCATCAAACGCCTCCCCTCCACATAGGCACTACAGCTCCCAGCATGCTCCTCCCTTTCCAGAGGCACCACAGTTCCTAGCATGCCCCTCCGTCTCCTTATAGTATCGGGTTGTCCCCCAGGGCCCCGGAGCTGGCTGCCAGGCCTCCTCCAATGTGAATTGAGACCAGGGGGTTACTCCAGTCAGCCCTAGGGGACAACCCAATACTACATGGAGGAGGAGCATGCTTAGAACTGCAGTACCTCTATTGGGGGGGGGGGGGGGGACAGTGGTGCCTCTATGGAGTGAAGGGTGAAGCATGATGGGAGGAGTGGTACCTCTTTGGAGAGGAGGAGCATGCTGGGAGCAAGGGTACCTCTACAAGGGGGGGGGGGGTGGACATGCTGGGAGCAGTGGTGCCGCTATGGAGTGGGGGGCATGCTGGAACCACTGGTGCCTGTATGGAGTGGGGAGGGGGGCATGCTGGGAGCAGTGGTGCCTCTATGGAGTGGGGGTGGGTATGCTGGAACCACTGGTGCCTCTATGGAGTGGGGGCATGCTGGGAGCAGTGGTGCCTCTATGGAGTGGGGGTGGGCATGCTGGGAGGACTGGTGCCTCTGTGGAGTGGGGGGACATACTGGGAGCAGTGGTGCCTCTGTGGAGTGGGGGGACATGCTGGGAGCAGTGGTGCTTCTGTGGAGTGGGGGGACATGCTGGGAGCAGTGGTGCCTCTGTGGAGTGGGGGGACATGCTGGGAGCAGTGGTGCCTCTGTGGAGTGGGGGGACATGCTGGGAGCAGTGGTGCCTCTGTGGAGTGGAGGGACATACTGGGAGCAGTGGTGCCTCTGTGGAGTGGAGGGACATACTGGGAGCAGTGGTGCCTCTGTGGAGTGGGGGGACATGCTGGGAGCAGTGGTGCCTCTGTGGAGTGGGGGGACATACTGGGAGCAGTGGTGCCTCTGTGGAGTGGGGGGGGGACATGCTGGGAGCAGTGGTGCCTCTGTGGAGTGGGGGGACATGCTGGGAGCAGTGGTGCCTCTGTGGAGTGGGGGGACATGCTGGGAGCAGTGGTGCCTCTGTGGAGTGGGGGGACATGCTGGGAGCAGTGGTGCCTCTGTGGAGTGGGGGGGACATGCTGGGAGCAGTGGTGCCTCTGTGGAGTGGGGGGACATGCTGGGAGCAGTGGTGCCTCTGTGGAGTGGAGGGACATACTGGGAGCAGTGGTGCCTCTGTGGAGTGGAGGGACATACTGGGAGCAGTGGTGCCTCTGTGGAGTGGGGGGACATGCTGGGAGCAGTGGTGCCTCTGTGGAGTGGGGGGACATGCTGGGAGCAGTGGTGCCTCTGTGGAGTGGGGGGACATGCTGGGAGCAGTGGTGCCTCTATGGAGTGGGGGTGGGTATGCTGGGAGCACTGGTGCCTCTGTGGAGTGGAGAGGGGGGCATGCTGGGAGCAGTGGTGCCTCTGTGGAGTGGGGGGACATGCTGGAAGCAGTGGTGCCTTTGTGGAGTGGGGGGGGGGGCTTTCTGGGCACAGTAGTGCCTCTATGGAGTATGGGGGAGCATGATAGGAGCACTGGCGCCTCTATGGAGTGGGGGTGGGCATGCTGGGAACAGTGGTGCCTCTGTGGAGTGGGAGCATGATGGGAGCAGTGGTGCCTCTATGGAGTGGGGGTGGGCATGCTTGAACCACAATGTAGCCTCTAAGGAGTTGGGGGGCATGCTGGGAACAGTGGTGCCTCTGTGGAGTGGGAGGGGGGGGGGCATAATGGGAGCATGATATGGAGTGGTGCTGGGGGCAGTGGTTAGAGGGGTATGGGGGACAAGCCTGCAGTCACAGAAGCTACTTACTAGCATAGCAGGAACTCACAAGCTGGCAGCTGCTGCAGTAGTCACAGGATGTATTCCCAGCCAGTAATCCGATCCTCCAGCTTCCTGCACTGAGGTGCCTCTTCTGTGCAGTGTATGGAAAAGCTGCACCCAGAGCCATGCTTCTCTGCCTTGGCTCTTCCCATGTGAGCTCCAGTCCCACTCACAACTTCCGAGCAGCTGATCACTCTCTTCCTCCCCACTGATTTCCTGTCAGCCTCAGAAGGGGAGGTGAGAAGGGACAAACAGCTGCTGTGATTTGTGCACGGAGATCTCTCTGCCTGAGCCCTGGGGGTTTCCAACTTGCTATCTGTGTAGCCCCAGCGGCGTGAGAGATCTCCGTGCAGGCGCAGCTGCTGTCCCTCCCTGCAGACTGGCCACTGTAACAGCGCTGCCACTCCTCCCCAGACTCCTCTCTGTAGCCGCCCGCTGACTGCAAACACACACGGACAGGCAGCAGTGTGCACAGCGGGCGGCTGTGGTTGGAACTGCCAACGGTCTGTGGAAACTGATAGGAAATGGCAGAGGCGGCTCCCCACCCGCCCCAAACATTCTGGCGCCCTAGGAACCAGCCTCGGGTGCCTTTCCCTAAATCCAGCCCTGATCCGCAGTATCTTTAGGTGCTTTGATGCAGCATCTCTAGGTGCTTTGATGCACCTAGGACTTTGATGTCCCTGTGGGTACTTTCAGTCTCCTGAGCTGGGTCTGCAACATCAGCACTTTCAGGCTCAGGAGTATCGGGTCTCTCTGGATCGGATTGTGGAAAGGCATCCATCACCTGGCCATCTGCTTCCATGAGGATAGTCCTCAGTGCAGCTTGGGTTTTTCCCCGAATATCAATTCCCCGCACCTGACAATAGTTTTGTAGGTCAGGCAAAGACATGTTTTGGTAATTGACTTGCTCAGACATAGCCAAATAAAACTGTAACAATCTGGTCCAATGCTATTTCAAGATGCACCATCTATGTGCTCAGAGCTTCAGCTCTGTAGAACAGTTACTTAAATAACAATGTTCTATTGTTCTGAAAATGATCTCCAAACACGTGCAAACACTAACAGCAATTTGAGCTCCATCCCACCGCTGCCACCAATGTGATGTCAGAATCAGAATCAGAATCAGCTTTATTTCGCCAAGTACGTCGACTGACGCACCCGGAATTTTTTGTGGTACACACGGCAGGAGTATGCAGATACAGATTTTGTACAGATCAGTTCACACAGATTTTATACAGATCAGTTCACACAGATTTTATACAGATCAGTTCACACAGATGGGAGAAGGAGCTAAAAAAGTCTGCAAACATCAAACAGATTACAAGGTGGGGGGGGGGGGGTGAGGATGAAACGTAGTTGGGCCGTAGTGCAGCGTCAGTGCACGGCTAGGGGGGCTTTGCAGGGGTGGTAGCTCGAGTTCAGTAGGAGAACAGCTTGGGGAAAGAAAGTGTTCAAATGTCTGGTGGTCTTGGTGAGGATCGATCTGTAGCGGCATCCCAAGGGCAGACGGTCGAAGTATCTGCTGCCAGGGTGAGTAGGGTCGTTCACTATTCTGTTTGCCCTAGACCACAGTCTGGAGGTATGAAGGAGATCCAGAGATGGAAGGGGGGACCCGATGATCCTCTCAGCGGCATTGATTACTCTCTGGAGCTTAAGTCTGTCGCTCGCAGTGGCGCCTGCGTACCAGACAACAATAGAGGAGCAGAGGATAGACTCCACGGTAGCGGTGTAAAAGGTGATCATCAGTTCCCGCGGCATCCCGAATTTCCTCAGCTGCCTCAGAAAGAACAGCCTCTGCTGGGCCTTCTTCTGGGCCTTGGAGGTGTTTTCAGCCCACCTAAGGTCTTTTGTGATGGTGGCTCCCAGGAAACGGACGCTCGACTCCCTGGAGACTTCGATGCCTTCAATGGAGACCGGGTGGAGCGGGTGAGGGCGCCTTCTGAAGTCCACTATCAGCTCGACTGTTTTTGTGGCGTTGAGTACCAGTTGATTGTCTTTGCACCACCTGCAGATGCGTGCGATCTCCTCCCTGTACGCTTGTTTGCCGTTGCTGCCTATGAGCCCCAGTATGGTGGTGTCGTCCGCAAATTTTATGACCTTGACAGAGTCTGCGGAAGAGGTGCACCTGTTCGTGTAGAGGGAAAACAGGATAGGTGACAGTACACACCCCTGCGGGGCTCCTGTGTTTGTGGTTCTATCCTGTGACTAGCAGTTGCCGAGCCTCACTCTTTGTGTCCTATCTGTGAGGAAGTCCTTGATCCAGGAGCACAGCAGGGGGTCAAGGCCAAGATTAAGAAGGTTGTCGTATAGGATGTTTGGGCATATTGTATTAAAGGCTGAGCTGAAGTCAAGGAAAAGGATCCGGGCATAGGTGTACGGGTTGTCAAGGTGTTCTGTGATGTGCGCCAGAGTGATGTTGATGGCGTCCTCGATAGACCTGTTTGGCCTGTAGGCAAATTGAAGTGGGTCTAGGAGGGAGTCCGTGGAGTGCTTCAGGTGGTGGAGGACCAGCCTTTCCAAGATCTTCATGATGGTGGAGGTGAGTGCTACTGGCCTATAGTTGTTGAGATCGCAGTTTCCTGGCTTCTTGGGAACCGGAATGATTGTGGATTTTTTAAGGCAGGATGGAACTTTGCCCTCGGCCAGTGATTTGTTAAAGAGAGGGGTGAGGACAGGAGCAAGTTGGGTTGCGCAGGTTCGCAGGCAGATAGATGACACGCCGTCCGGGCCTGAGGCCTTCCTGGGGTTAAGCCACCGGAGTTGTTTCAGGACATCCGCTTCTCGGACAGTTACTGGACCTGTGCCGGGTGACGTCTCTGGTGCGCTTGCTTGTGCCTCAAGTGTGAGGGGGTCTCTCTCAAACCGGCAATAGAACTCGTTGAGTTTCTCGGCAAGTTCTGTGCTGGGTGGAGCGTGCTGAGGGGGAGGTTTCAGGTTCGTGGCTGCCCTTAGGCCTCTCCAGACTTCCCGTGGATTGTTGGACTGGAGGCTGAGACGCAGCTTGTCTGAATAGTTCCGCTTCGCCACCTTGATTTCGCGGTTTAGGGTGTTCCTGGCCTCGCGAAAGTCCTCTGGGGTGCCTGATTTGTGAGCTGCTGCCTTTGTTTTCCTGAGCTGGTTCAGCTCACCATTGAACCATGGCTTGCTGTTGGGGAAGACTTTGAAGCTCTTTGTCGGGATGCATGATTCCTCACAGAAGCTGATGTAGGACGTGATGTTCTCAGCCCATTCCTCCAGACAGGGTGACTCCAGGGCTGACCAGTCGGTGCAATTGAAGCAGGCCTGAAGTTGCTGCTTGGCCCCCTCTGACCATTTCTTTACAGTTCTCAGGGCTGGTTTGGTGGACCCTAGCTGCCTTCTGTAGGTGGGAATTAGGCGGACAAGGCAGTGGTCAGAGTTGCCGAGGGGAGCCCATTGAGTGGCCTTGTAGGCATCCTTGAGCACGGTGTAGCAATGGTCAAGGGTGTTCTCCTGCCTGGTGGGGCACATTATATGTTGTTTGTAGCGGGGGAGCTCCTGGCGGAGGTTGGCTTTATTGAAGTCCCCCAGGAAGATAAAGAGGGAGTCTGGTAGGGATGTCTCCCACTGGGTGATGGAGTGGCATAGCTTGCCCAGGGCACTTGAAGTGTCTGCGTCGGGTGGGATGTAGACCCCGACCAGAACGAAGGAGGAGAACTCTCTAGGGGAGTACACTGGTCTGCAGTTTACGAGAAGGAGCTCGATGTCTGGTGTGCAGCATTTGAACAGGGTGGTGGTGTTGGTGCACCAAGCGGTGTTGATGTAGAGGCAGATGCCACCACCTTTCTTTTTCCCGGAGAGAGTCGGGTCGCGATCAGCTCGAATGAGATTGTATCCCTGAAGGAGAAGGGAGTTGTCGGGGATGGCGTCTTTCAGCCATGTCTCTGTGAAGCAGAGGATGTGGGTGCACCCTTCCAGCTCGCGTTTGTTGCCAAGCAGGATGAGCAGTTCGTCCAGCTTATTTGGAAGGGACCGAACGTTCGATAGTATGATGGCGGGGAGGGGTGTGCGCAGGCCTCTCCTCTTGAGTTTCGTAAGTGCCCCTGTCCTGCACCCTCTGTAGCGACGCACTGTTTGGGGCCCATTTGGTGGAGCTGGTGAGGTGGTCAAAGTGGGCACAGACTGAGTCCCACAGGAGCGGAGCTGCCCTCGTTTCTCTGACAGCGTGGGCCTCCCATTCCAGAAGATCCTCCCGTGAGTGGGTGGCTATGTGCCGCGCAGCAGGGGGGTTTAGCATCTGCAGGGAAAGGTCTGTGTGGCTGCGCCTGGCCATGCTAGTGGCACTAGGGTGGAGGAGTGGGATGTGGGAGAGGCAGTCGAGGCACCTAATCCCTTTTGCTGAGGGGGGCAGGTACAGGCATTTTTTACAGAGCGGGGTGCAGACGGGCCAGTGGGGAACGGGAACCAAAAAGAAAAACACGTGTTGGGCAGAACGGTAGAACAAGGAGAACAGGTGTAGGGCAACACTCACAGTTTAGCTGAAACACTCACAGTTTTTGCTTCCCGCTGTGGCTGATGCTGTCCCCTTGTTGCGGCAGGATGCCTGTTTTCAGCTAGGGGCCTGTGCCTTTAAGGAGGCGTACCACGTGGGCTAGGCCTTGGTGCTGCGTGCAGTGCGACGAGCAGAGGGCCGGTGTAGTGTGGTCCTGCAGCGGAGAGTGGAGGCGCTTTGTCCGCCGCTGGTCACATGGGGGGGCCACAGCGGAGGAGATGTGGAGGCTTTTGTCCGCCACTGGTCACCTGTGGGCCCCCGCGGAGATGAGTAGTTCACGCGGCGGGTTCTGTTGGAGCCGGGCTGTATGCACAGTCTCCCACCAATTCCTGTTCCCTTTGCTGCAGTTTACCATAAAGCCTCAGACCCTGAGGTAATCCTGAAGGCAGTCAGCACTGCAGGCAAAGTAACCTTTTGGATTGGTTGGTGAGTCCACACACATTCCAATTTCGATTGTATATACAATCAATACAATCTGGGCTCTCATATAGAGGCCAGGTCGCTGCCTCCAATCCGCAATAAAGCGCGCAAATGCGCTAAGAAAAAGGGTTAATTTGACAACCTTTCTAGAGATAGCAAAACTAACAATATTAATATCAACACAGGTATGGTAACGTCTCTACGGAGATATGAATCCTTTTACGGAGATTTTCAGAACAGCACTTAGACTAACGATTTTTAATCGTTTATTTAAAGAAATAATACAGAACTACATATAGCAAATGAAACAAATCGATACAGAAATAATAAAGATTAAATGGGAAAATAGCTATTGATAGTCTGAGCAATTTGTCAAGTTACCGTGTCCTTTGCGATAATAAGTCCAACAGAAGATATAAAGTCCACTTATGGAAAGTTCTGTGGAATGGGTAGAAGTCCTTTTATAATCCAGCCAAATCCATGATTTTATAATGATGGCTGGAGTCTCTCTCTCTGCCTGAGTGTCCAGTCAGTTTTTAACTCTTTCTCTGCCAGACGGTGTGGATGGTAACTAGAGATGTTCTCCCACCCTTAGCAAGCTGAAGTCCAGCCCCCACTGTCTGAGGGACCGAATTGGCATTTTCTCCAATTATGCCATACCTCGAGATCTCAAACAGATCATATAAAAACCAACATTTTACATTCCGCCATCATGTTCTGAACCAATTGATATCAAACTTGCTTGGGCTGACACCTTCTCTGCCGAGGGATTTGATATCTCAGGTATAGAAGGTGCCAGATTAACGCTTTGTGGACCACATACCTTCCGTTCAGGTTTAAGGCATATCTGTTAATTTTGACATGTTTGGCATCCATGGAACATTGATTACGTTAGTAAAATGTCTGAATTACTTATTCTTTCATATCAAGGGGAATTAAAAGTCATTCTCTCTACCTCTCATCAGGCTAGAGCAGGAATGTGGACCGAATGATTCTATGAGGGGATCTGTTCTTCTCCTTATCTTTAACCACTTGTGGACTCAGCCTTTACCCCCCCCCCCCTTAAGGACCAGCGTGGTTTTTTATGATCTGTGTGGGTGGGCTCTGCAGTCCCCAGCACAGACCAGGTTGCAGGCAGAGCGTTCAGATCGCCCCCCTTTTTTCCCCCCTATGGGGATGATGTGCAGGGGGGTGTCTGATCGCTCCTGCCTGGGTGTTGCGGGGGGGGGGCACCTCAAAGCCCCCCTCCGCGGCAAAATTCCCCCCCACCCTCTCCTCCCTCTCACCCGTGGTGATCGGGGCTGCACAGGACGCTATCCGTCCTGTGCAGCCTGTGACAGGCTGTCCTTTGTCACATGGCGGCGATCCCCGGCCGCTGATTGGCCCGGGGATCGCCGATCTGCCTTACGGCACTGCTGTAGCAGCAGCGCCGTTCAATGTAAACAAAGGAGACAAACGTCTCCTGCATTTACATTTAGTCTGCGAGCCGCGATCAGCGGCTCGCAGGCTATTCACGGAGACCCGCTCCGTGATCTAACAGGAAACGGCCGCTCGCGCGAGCGGCCTTTCCTGATTAATTAGGGAGGCACTTGGCGACGCAGATGTGCGTCGCTGGTCCTCCAGCTACCACTTTGCCGCTGCACGGTATGAGTGTGCGGTCGGCAAGTGGTTAAAGCTAGGATGGGGAAACTTCCTGGAGAAGCTTTATTGCCCCTCTGATAGATAACCTTTTTCCTGTGTGGCAGAGGTCTGGTTTTTGCAAGGAACGCTGTCTTCTCAACACAGGCTAATGGATTTAAAGGGGTACTCCAGGTCATAATTTGTGCGTATTTTCATGTGCTTGCCGCAATTGCGTCCGCAAAATCGTGACAAGCAGTACATATCTTTCCACTGCATCTGTGTGACTGCACACTGTATTAGAGCAGTGCATATCTTTCCACTGCATCTGTGTGACTGCACACTGTATTAGAGTGGTGCATATCTTTCCACTGCATCTGTGTGACTGCACACTGCATTAGGGCAGTGCATACATTTCCACTGCATCTGTGTGACTGCACACTGTATTAGAACAGTGCATATCTTTCCACTGCATCTGTGTGATTGAACTTACTAAAGCATAGCTCTCTTTGTGGGTGACACACTGCATACAGCCCACAGAGAGACAGGGACAGTTAGTTTTGAGGGCTCATATTGTTCTATCCTGTGTGTGTGTGTGTGTGTGTGTGTGTGTGTGTGTGTGTGTGTGTGTGTGTGTGTGTGTGTGTGTGTGTGTGTGTGTGTGTGTGTGTGTGTGTGTGTGTGTGTGTGTGAAAGAGAGAGAGACCCTGCATACAGGACAGGCCACAGTCATTGCTGGGCCTTGCAGTTCTATCCTCTTCTATGTAATTATGGGCGACTTCAACTTTCCAGACATTGACTGGAGTATTGAGGCTACCCATTCTGGTAAAAGCAGCAGATTTCTGGCAGCACTACAGGACAATTACTTGACTCAAATGGTAACTGAACCAACTAGGGGGCATGCGTTACTGGATCTGATCATTTCTAATAGACCAGATAATGTATCAAATGTGCAGGTTCAAGAACATTTGGGAAATAGTGATCACAACATGATAACGTTTGATCTGGTGACTGATAGGCCACGGGGCAGCGGGACCACTAAAACTATGAATTTTAGAAAAGCAAAGTTCACTCGAATTAGGCAGGAACTAAGTTTGGTGAACTGGGATAATGTACTACAAGGGGAAGACACTGAAGGGAAATGGCAAGCTTTTAAACTTATACTCAATCAATACTGTAGTATGTATATCCCATATGGAAACAAAATGTCTAGGAATAAAAAAAGGCCTCTATGGATGAATAGAAAGGTTAAAGATAAAATGAAGAGGAAAAAGAATGCCTATAAGGTCTTAAAACAGGAGGGGGCCGAGGCTGCACTAAGCAATTATAAGGAGTGCAATAAAAATTGTAAAAAAGAAATTAGGCAGGCAAAGATTGAAGCTGAAAAACAAATCGCTAAGGATATCAAATCTAACCCAAAAAAGTTTTACAAGTACATTAACTCTAAAAAAAGAAAGGTTGACTGTATAGGACTCCTAAAGGATGAGGATGGGAACTCAATGGTGGATGACCAAGGTAAGGCAGAGTTATTAAATGCTTTCTTTGCTTCTGTCTTCACAAAAGAAACAGCACTGTTGCAAACTACAGAGGCAGAAGAGTCTCAATCTTCTAACTGTAATATTAAATACTTAACGCAGGAAGAAGTGAAGGCAAGACTAAATAAATAAAAAATAGACAAGGCACCTGGCCCGGATGGCATGCATCCTCGGGTCCTAAGGGAATTAAGTTCAGTTATAGATAAACCCCTTTATCTTATCTTTTGTGACTCTCTTGCAACTGGCAGAGTCCCAGTGGATTGGCGTACAGCCCACGTTTTCCCATTATTTAAGAAGGGCAAAAAATCAGATCCAGGAAATTAGACCTGTAAGCTTAACATCAGTTGTATGCAAACTATTTGAGGGGTTACTAAGAGATACTATACATGACTTCGTAGTAGAAAATAATCTTATTTCTCAGCATCAACATGGGTTTACTAAAGACAGGTCCTGTTTGACTAACATGCTCAGCTTTTATGAGGTAGTGAATGCTAATATGGATATTGGGAATGCTGTAGATGTGATATACTTGGACTTTGCAAAGGCCTTCGACACTGTTCCCCACAAAAGTCTGGTGCAAAAGTTGAGGATGCAAGGACTGGGTAAGAGTCTGTGTGCATGGATAGGGAACTGGCTAACGGACAGAAAACAAAGAGTTGTGGTCAATGGATCGTACTCAAAATGGTAGACTGTTAGCAGTGGGGTCCCACGGGGGTCTGTTCTGGGTCCAGTGCTCTTCAATTTATTTATTAATGACCTAGTAGATGCAGTAGTGAGCAATGTTGCTATTTTTGTAGATGATACAAAATTGTGCAGAATCATCAACTCTCAGGAAGATAGTGTCATATTGCAACAGGATCTGGATAGGATGGCTAAATGGGCACATACATGGCAGATGAAATTCAATGTTGACAAATGTAAAGTCATGCATTTTGGACGTACTAATGGTCTAGCACCATACAAAATAAATGGGATACAGTTGGGGACATCAAACTTGGAGAAGGACTTAGGAGTACTCATCGACAACAAGTTAAATAATCGCACTCAATGCCAAGCAGCTGCAGCTAAAGCTAACAAAATTTTGGAATGCATTAAAAGGGAAATAAAAACTCGAGATGTTAGCTTAATATTGCCCCTGTTTAACTCTCTAGTAAGGCCACATCTGGAATATGGAATCCAGTTCTGGGCACCACATTACAAAAAAGATATTGCAGTTTTAGAGCAGGTGCAGAGACGAGCAACAAAATTGATACGTGGGATGGAAGGTCTCACTTATCAAGAAAAGTTAGATAAACTGGGTTTATTCAGTCTAGAGAAAAGACGCCTTAGAGGGGATCTAATTAACATGTATAAATACATCAGAGGGCAATATAATAGCTTGGCGGATGAGCTTTTTGTCCCTAGGCCTTCTCAAAGGACTAGAGGACATGATATGTGCATGGAGGAAAAACGTTTTAGCCATTTATTTAGGAAAGGGTTCTTTACAGTAGGAGTGATTAAGATGTGGAATGCATTGCCACAGGAAGTCGTTATGGCAAACTCTATACCTGCATTTAAAGGGGGCTTAGATGCTTTCCTTGCATTGAAAGACATCGATGGCTACAATTACTAGGTAATGCCTAATGATGTTGATGCAGGGATTTTATCTGATTGCCATCTGGAGTCGGGAAGGAATTTTTCCCTTTAGGGGCTAATTGGACCATGCCTTGTAAGGGTTTTTTCGCCTTCCTCTGGATCAACAGGGATATGTGAGGGAGCAGGCTGGTGTTGTACTTTATACTGGTTGAACTCGATGGACGGATGTCTTTTTTCAACCAAAATAACTATGTAACTATGTAACTATGTAACTATTACAAGCCAGCACACTGTCTATCATCATAAGCTGTGCTTAGCTTCCAACTGTATCTGTTATTGATATCTGTGTGGGTTACACACTACATACAGGCCACAGTCAGCTGCTGGGCCTTGTAGTTCTACTATACTCTTCTAACTTTTGCAAGCAAGCCAGCACACTGTGTATCACAAGCAGTGCTTAGTATGCAACTGTATTTGTGATTGAAAGTACTATATATAGGCTAATGTGTGCCCGAAGACTAAGTAAGTCCCCACACAGCATCTCTGCCTGCATACCGATGCTGCTTGCCCAAAGACTAAGTCAGTTCCCACACAGCATCTCTGCCTGCTCGCCGCTGCTCCCTGCCCGAAGACTAAGTCAGTCCCAACAGAACATCTCTGCCTGCAGGCCGCTTGACTGCCTTCTCTGCCACCACCTGTAATAAATATTTGTTGGTTGCTATAGGCAACAACACTACACCTTTGTTCGGCACCATATCACAGAAAGTGTGATTACTTGACACTCATCACAGCAACAGCACAGGAGATAGAACTGCTTAGACGTCTTCAAAGGTTAAGGTGTTTATTCAGAAAACAGATATACAGATGTGATCAGCAACCTTCGTTACCTCAGCAAAGCAATCGGTTTGTAGAATCTTATGCGTTCCATGCAGACTTGGGCCATCCCTGGTGAATGGGCCAGGCTTTATCTTATAATCTATGATACGTTGCACTTAGCGTATATACAGCATTCAGATAATGTAAGTTACAAGAAGGAAAGTAGAAAGTCAGCAGTCAGAAGTGAGAAGTGGCTCTCTGGAGCCCGTTGGCTGTTTTAATACCACCCTCTAAAGAGTTAAATGTGACATCATCCAGCAGGGATGTGTAACGAGCGGCGGGGTAGCGGGAAGCAGCGGGACCGCCGCTATCCCCGCCGCTCAACCTAGAAGGACGCCGCGCGCTGGCCTGTCGCCGGCGCATAGTGTCAGAGCTATGCGCATGTGCGGCCAGCGGTGGGACCTTTACGCCGCACGGAGACGCGTCAGCTGACCTGAGGGTCGGCTGACGTCACGATCAGCACTCCGCTCGTTTGGTCGGGGCGGGCCCTGGGGGTTCCCTGCCTTGCATAAAGACAGCGAGCTGTCAGTAGCTCGCTGTCTGCTGTTGCGAATACTCAGTGTTAGCGCTCAGACCTAGATAGATCCTTGCGTTCATTGATCCGGCAGGAACCTGGGGATTACACACTTAGACTAGGATTATTATTTCATTGTATTGATATTTTGTGTATGACTCCTTGCCTGTGACCTCTGATTACTCTCTCTGCCACCTGATTCTGTACCTTACCCATCTGAACAGTTGCCGACCCTCTGCCTGGATACTGACCTTGATCTCTGCCTTTCGATTCTGTACCTTTGCCTATCTGATCTCGTTGACGACCTATTGCCTGAACTGCTCTCTGAATCTGCCTGCCGATTTTGTACTTTGTCTGCCCGTCTGTTGCCTACCTGATCTGTCTGACTACTCTCGCTCTCACCAGTGGGCCCCCTCACACTGGTGAGGTAACTGCTGATCTCCTATCAGCAATTTACTGTTTGCAAGAATCATTACACCCTGTGTAATAAAGTGTTACTTTGCATACGCCTTGTGCTTCTATATCTATATTATTGGTGATTCTGCAGATCACCACATAATCAGATATAGTATCTGTATTATTGGTGATACTGCAGATCACCACAAAATCAGAAATCTGTTTCTTTGCTACACATTGTTACATAACAGCAGACCAAACTATGGAGGCACTGTGTTCAGGCTTTGACTGCAGCGGTAACCAGCCTGACCGCCACAGTCAATGCGCAGCAGGCATGTAACGATTGGGTGCTGCAACTCAGACGTCTGATTATTTGTGATCTGCAGAATCACCAATAATACAGACGCTATACCTGATTATGTGGTGATCTGCAGTATCACCAATAATACTAGTATAGCTAGCAGAGAGTAAGGTGTGGTGTTTGGTGCAACAGTATAGACTTCTCCAGAGGAGCTGGAGAGTCTACCAATACAAATAACAATAGACCCCTACCAGAGGAGCTGGCAAAGTACTAATAACGAGAGAATTAAAGAAGTTTGGCTAAACCTTACCAGAGGAGCTGGTAAGGTACTAACAGCACAAATGGCTGAATAGTTTAACTAGACCTTGTCAGAGGAGCTGGTAAGGTACTAACAGTCACTGGAGCTATGTAAGTAAGTCTGAACCTCACCAGAGAGGCTGGTAGGTTCTAATAGCTAGAGCGCCTCACCAGTGGCTAGGGCCCACTGGTGAGTAGAGTAGTCAGGCAGGCAAGGTTCGATAACAGGCAGGCAGAGATAGTACAAAATCGGCAGGCGAGAGAGTAGTTAATATCAGGCAGAGGTTCAGCAACTTAAGTCAGAAAGGCAGAAGTACAGAATCGTTTAGCAATAGCAAGGAAAGAGAGTAGCCAGAATCATACACAGGTTATCAGAATACAATGTAACAATAACTAACTATAGATAGATGTATATCGCAAACACTGCATATACATCTATCATCAACAGGAACCTCACTAGGTCTGAGCGCTAACACGAGAGTATTTGCAACAGCAGACGAGTTGCCAATGATCTGTGAAGGCTTAAGAAGCCGAGGAGAGCCCAGTGCCACGCCCCCTAGCGATCAGCCAATCCGAGCAGCTCGAGTCACTCCTGAAGTCAGCCGACCAGCAGGTCAGCTGACGCGCCTTCTTCCAGCATAAAGGTCCTGTCTCCGCGCGATACAGAGACCCTATAAGCAAGAGATAATGCCGTTCCCGGCGTACTGGACGCCGCCGGGATGAATAAGGACTGTGAACAGGGAACAAAGGTGGCTGCGGGTATAGCATGTGTATCCGCAGCCGCCAAGTTTACAGATGTTACAAGGCACAAATTATATGTATCAGGAAGAAAAAGAGAAAGTTGAGTGGCACTCCCTATAGGATTGAGCTGGCGTATGTGAGATAAGAGCAAAAAACCTCACCGCATCATCCTGGTTACCTTGTGTCTTGTTGTCTGGACGTGTGCTCTACGGAGATACATGAAAGTAGTACAACTGTGCAAAGGTATCACTGAAAGAAAAAGGAGGAAATCCGGGCACCTTCCGTCCAACTTCCGTTTATTGCAAGCCAAAACAGACATCCATTGGTTACCACAACTATTTAGTACCTCGTGTTGGTGGTCTGTAGAGTGATGATCGGTGGTGGTGTGGGAGCCAGGGCACTAAGTGGGTCCGGCGATGGCCGTTTCGCGTCTATACAGACGCTTGGTCACGCTGCGTACCACTGTAAAAGGCGCATTGCAGACATCCGGTTTTACCACGGGGAGAAGCCCCGCTTTTTCCGGGTGTCGCAAGCGTCAGTGTGATTGGAGAAGGAGGACGTCAGAGGCGGGTGGGCGTGTGTCTAAGGCCAGTACTACGGATCCCATAGTGCTGTGCGGACAAACTCCGCCCAGCAAGACTGTGTATGCAGCCGTCTTGCGTGCTGGGACAATAGTCCACAGTACTTGCGATGCCAGGAGCGGTGACATGCCTACCGGGTCAGTAGGCTCCGTCTCCAGGCATCTGGTAACCATGGCAACGCGTGTCATGGTCATTTATCCCAAGCTGCATATGGGAGAGATGCAAATTATTATCTCTCCTCTTCGTCCCATGGGTCCGGTGTGCACACATTGGGGGGCGTCAATCTAGCCCACTTCATGTGTGGCCTGTAACACGAACCCACCCTTCCCAAACGTTCTCCCTAGTGTTAAAGTGACAGGAGCGTAACCAAGAGCCCCTGTCACTGTTTTCCTGTTGTGTGCTGCAGCCCCTCTGTAATTATATGTTTCTTATGGAGGTTGGGGACCTCCTGTGCTGCGTGCATGCTTTGCATAGAATTGCATAAAAAATTTGGTTTGTGCTGCTTACCCCTTGGTATTTATTTATAATTTTCCCCTGTAAGCTTGCATAACCACACCCACCTCTAGCACAGTTAAGCATATAAATTAGTGCATTGCACATGTTCAGAGAGTTCATTTGGTAGCTAGTGAAAGGTAAGGTGTTTTTAATTTCCTTTTTTTCCCATTTAGTTGACTCTTGGGTTTTTGGTTTAGTTCCCACTAGACTGCTTATAAAAACTGGCATTTTGCATGGTAGAGTAGGACTCACCGGATCGGGGACACTTTGGCGCAGTTGGTGAGCTTAGGCGCGTTGGAGCGTAACCAAGAGCCCCTGTCACTGTTTTCCTGTTGTGTGCTGCAGCCCCTCTGTAATTATATGTTTCTTATGGAGGTTGGGGACCTCCTGTGCTGCGTGCATGCTTTGCATAGAATTGCATAAAAAATTTGGTTTGTGCTGCTTACCCCTTGGTATTTATTTATAATTTTCCCCTGTAAGCTTGCATAACCACACCCACCTCTAGCACAGTTAAGCATATAAATTAGTGCATTGCACATGTTCAGAGAGTTCATTTGGTAGCTAGTGAAAGGTAAGGTGTTTTTAATTTCCTTTTTTTCCCATTTAGTTGACTCTTGGGTTTTTGGTTTAGTTCCCACTAGACTGCTTATAAAAACTGGCATTTTGCATGGTAGAGTAGGACTCACCGGATCGGGGACACTTTGGCGCAGTTGGTGAGCTTAGGCGCGTTGGAGCGTAACCAAGAGCCCCTGTCACTGTTTTCCTGTTGTGTGCTGCAGCCCCTCTGTAATTATATGTTTCTTATGGAGGTTGGGGACCTCCTGTGCTGCGTGCATGCTTTGCATAGAATTGCATAAAAAATTTGGTTTGTGCTGCTTACCCCTTGGTATTTATTTATAATTTTCCCCTGTAAGCTTGCATAACCACACCCACCTCTAGCACAGTTAAGCATATAAATTAGTGCATTGCACATGTTCAGAGAGTTCATTTGGTAGCTAGTGAAAGGTAAGGTGTTTTTAATTTCCTTTTTTTCCCATTTAGTTGACTCTTGGGTTTTTGGTTTAGTTCCCACTAGACTGCTTATAAAAACTGGCATTTTGCATGGTAGAGTAGGACTCACCGGATCGGGGACACTTTGGCGCAGTTGGTGAGCTTAGGCGCGTTGGAGCGTAACCAAGAGCCCCTGTCACTGTTTTCCTGTTGTGTGCTGCAGCCCCTCTGTAATTATATGTTTCTTATGGAGGTTGGGGACCTCCTGTGCTGCGTGCATGCTTTGCATAGAATTGCATAAAAAATTTGGTTTGTGCTGCTTACCCCTTGGTATTTATTTATAATTTTCCCCTGTAAGCTTGCATAACCACACCCACCTCTAGCACAGTTAAGCATATAAATTAGTGCATTGCACATGTTCAGAGAGTTCATTTGGTAGCTAGTGAAAGGTAAGGTGTTTTTAATTTCCTTTTTTTCCCATTTAGTTGACTCTTGGGTTTTTGGTTTAGTTCCCACTAGACTGCTTATAAAAACTGGCATTTTGCATGGTAGAGTAGGACTCACCGGATCGGGGACACTTTGGCGCAGTTGGTGAGCTTAGGCGCGTTGGAGCGTAACCAAGAGCCCCTGTCACTGTTTTCCTGTTGTGTGCTGCAGCCCCTCTGTAATTATATGTTTCTTATGGAGGTTGGGGACCTCCTGTGCTGCGTGCATGCTTTGCATAGAATTGCATAAAAAATTTGGTTTGTGCTGCTTACCCCTTGGTATTTATTTATAATTTTCCCCTGTAAGCTTGCATAACCACACCCACCTCTAGCACAGTTAAGCATATAAATTAGTGCATTGCACATGTTCAGAGAGTTCATTTGGTAGCTAGTGAAAGGTAAGGTGTTTTTAATTTCCTTTTTTTCCCATTTAGTTGACTCTTGGGTTTTTGGTTTAGTTCCCACTAGACTGCTTATAAAAACTGGCATTTTGCATGGTAGAGTAGGACTCACCGGATCGGGGACACTTTGGCGCAGTTGGTGAGCTTAGGCGCGTTGGAGCGTAACCAAGAGCCCCTGTCACTGTTTTCCTGTTGTGTGCTGCAGCCCCTCTGTAATTATATGTTTCTTATGGAGGTTGGGGACCTCCTGTGCTGCGTGCATGCTTTGCATAGAATTGCATAAAAAATTTGGTTTGTGCTGCTTACCCCTTGGTATTTATTTATAATTTTCCCCTGTAAGCTTGCATAACCACACCCACCTCTAGCACAGTTAAGCATATAAATTAGTGCATTGCACATGTTCAGAGAGTTCATTTGGTAGCTAGTGAAAGGTAAGGTGTTTTTAATTTCCTTTTTTTCCCATTTAGTTGACTCTTGGGTTTTTGGTTTAGTTCCCACTAGACTGCTTATAAAAACTGGCATTTTGCATGGTAGAGTAGGACTCACCGGATCGGGGACACTTTGGCGCAGTTGGTGAGCTTAGGCGCGTTGGAGCGTAACCAAGAGCCCCTGTCACTGTTTTCCTGTTGTGTGCTGCAGCCCCTCTGTAATTATATGTTTCTTATGGAGGTTGGGGACCTCCTGTGCTGCGTGCATGCTTTGCATAGAATTGCATAAAAAATTTGGTTTGTGCTGCTTACCCCTTGGTATTTATTTATAATTTTCCCCTGTAAGCTTGCATAACCACACCCACCTCTAGCACAGTTAAGCATATAAATTAGTGCATTGCACATGTTCAGAGAGTTCATTTGGTAGCTAGTGAAAGGTAAGGTGTTTTTAATTTCCTTTTTTTCCCATTTAGTTGACTCTTGGGTTTTTGGTTTAGTTCCCACTAGACTGCTTATAAAAACTGGCATTTTGCATGGTAGAGTAGGACTCACCGGATCGGGGACACTTTGGCGCAGTTGGTGAGCTTAGGCGCGTTGGAGCGTAACCAAGAGCCCCTGTCACTGTTTTCCTGTTGTGTGCTGCAGCCCCTCTGTAATTATATGTTTCTTATGGAGGTTGGGGACCTCCTGTGCTGCGTGCATGCTTTGCATAGAATTGCATAAAAAATTTGGTTTGTGCTGCTTACCCCTTGGTATTTATTTATAATTTTCCCCTGTAAGCTTGCATAACCACACCCACCTCTAGCACAGTTAAGCATATAAATTAGTGCATTGCACATGTTCAGAGAGTTCATTTGGTAGCTAGTGAAAGGTAAGGTGTTTTTAATTTCCTTTTTTTCCCATTTAGTTGACTCTTGGGTTTTTGGTTTAGTTCCCACTAGACTGCTTATAAAAACTGGCATTTTGCATGGTAGAGTAGGACTCACCGGATCGGGGACACTTTGGCGCAGTTGGTGAGCTTAGGCGCGTTGGAGCGTAACCAAGAGCCCCTGTCACTGTTTTCCTGTTGTGTGCTGCAGCCCCTCTGTAATTATATGTTTCTTATGGAGGTTGGGGACCTCCTGTGCTGCGTGCATGCTTTGCATAGAATTGCATAAAAAATTTGGTTTGTGCTGCTTACCCCTTGGTATTTATTTATAATTTTCCCCTGTAAGCTTGCATAACCATACCCACCTCTAGCACAGTTAAGCATATAAATTAGTGCATTGCACATGTTCAGAGAGTTCATTTGGTAGCTAGTGAAAGGTAAGGTGTTTTTAATTTCCTTTTTTTCCCATTTAGTTGACTCTTGGGTTTTTGGTTTAGTTCCCACTAGACTGCTTATAAAAACTGGCATTTTGCATGGTAGAGTAGGACTCACCGGATCGGGGACACTTTGGCGCAGTTGGTGAGCTTAGGCGCGTTGGAGCGTAACCAAGAGCCCCTGTCACTGTTTTCCTGTTGTGTGCTGCAGCCCCTCTGTAATTATAGTTAAAGTGACATAGTGACAAATTAAAACTAACATGTCTGGGAGATAATTCTTTCAATTTACATGGACATATATATTACCACAACCATAAGAATATCAAGAGAATAAATTAATACATTAGATGTAGGGGGCAGGGCACTTATAAATCATTAATAGCCACAGGCTCTCCGGGCTTCCCAACTTGGAATACTACCATAAAACTCAGACATTGTGACAGATCAAATAATATACGGTCCCAAAAAAATATAGATACATATATATATTGTCCATACATATTCCAACCTGCTGAATTTAAGGATCCAGCATACAGGCTAATTCAATATTATCGTTTAGGCCTCCTGGGCCCAATGCTCCAGTCCTTAATATCATGCGTGTTTCCCTTCTAAGAAGTAGTTTATCTCTATCCCCCCCTCTGGTTGGGACCTCCACCTTATCCAACACCGCAAAGGTCAAACCTTGGCTGGACTTTCCATGCTCATCGCGCATGTGCGTTACTAACCTGGTACAGCTCTTCCCTGCTTTAATAGTGCTGACATGTTCCCCTATCCGGGTTTTAACAGGTCTTGTGGTCTGTCCAATGTAGAACTTTCCACAAGGACAGAATAACACATAGACAACATATTCTGATTGGCATGTAAAAAAACCTCGCATTTTGAACTCTATACCTCCTATTTGAATACACTTAGAAGTAATCATTTTGGGGCAATATTTACAGTGGCCACATTTATAATTCCCTATTGGGACCTGTCGATCCAGCCACGTTGTGGTTCTGGGTGTTATAAACTCGCTTCTAGTCAGCATATTGGCAAGGGTGGGTGCTCTCCTAAAAGCCACCCGTGGGCCCCCCCCCCCCCCCCCACTTTTTGGGACTAATCAGGATCTTGTTGAATTATCTCCCAATGTTTGTAAATACATTCCCTGATTTTCATGGCCATGGGAGTATAATCGAAGGTGAATACCATCCTTTCTCTCTCGTTTCTCTTCTTTTCCTCATTCTTATCTATCAGGAGTGAGTTCCTCTCTTTTTGTTGGGCTTTACATCTTGCCTTCATCAGCAAATGCGTGTCATACCCTCTTTTTCTAAACCTATTTGTAAGATCGTTTGCTTGGTCATCAAAAGTCTTCTGCGAACAGTTATTCCTTCTCAGGCGCAAATATTGGCCATATGGGATCGCTTCCACCACATGTCTGGGGTGGAAGCTCTTAGCATGGAGGACAGAATTGGTCGCGGTTGGCTTCCGATAACCCTCACTGATCAGTCTGTTGTTCTCCACCTTGAGTCTGAGGTCCAGGAAAACCACCTCTTCACCAATCATTTCCGAAGTAAATTGCATATTAATGGTATTAATGTTCAGATAATTCAAAAACTCCAAAAATTGGGCATCCGAACCGGACCACACCACCAGGACGTCGTCCATGTACCTGGACCATCGTCTGATGTGCCCCCGGAACGGATTTATGTCCGAGTGCACTGCAGACTCCTCCCATGCCCCCAAAAAGAGGTTTGCAAAGGAGCACGCCACTGGGGTCCCCATCGCTGTCCCCGAGACCTGTTGGTACCAGTACCCGTACCCGTCAAACATGAACGCGTTATGCTCTAGTATAAATCGAAGGCACTGACAAACAATGTCTGAGTTTTATGGTAGTATTCCAAGTTGGGAAGCCCGGAGAGCCTGTGGCTATTAATGATTTATAAGTGCCCTGCCCCCTACATCTAATGTATTAATTTATTCTCTTGATATTCTTATGGTTGTGGTAATATATATGTCCATGTAAATTGAAAGAATTATCTCCCAGACATGTTAGTTTTAATTTGTCACTATGTCACTTTAACACTAGGGAGAACGTTTGGGAAGGGTGGGTTCGTGTTACAGGCCACACATGAAGTGGGCTAGATTGACGCCCCCCAATGTGTGCACACCGGACCCATGGGACGAAGAGGAGAGATAATAATTTGCATCTCTCCCATATGCAGCTTGGGATAAATGACCATGACACGCGTTGCCATGGTTACCAGATGCTTGGAGACGGAGCCTACTGACCCGGTAGGCGTGTCACCGCTCCTGGCATCGCGAGTACTGTGGACTATTGTCCCAGCACGCAAGACGGCTGCATACACAGTCTTGCTGGGCGTAGTTTGTCCGCACAGCACTATGGGATCCGTAGTCCTGGCCTTAGACACACGCCCACCCGCCTCTGACGTCCTCCTTCTCCAATCACACTGACGCTTGCGACACCCGGAAAAGGCGGGGCTTCTCCCCGTGGTAAAACCGGATGTCTGCAATGCGCCTTTTACAGTGGTACGCAGCGTGACCAAGCGTCTGTATAGACGCGAAACGGCCGTCGCCGGACCCACTTAGTGCCCTGGCTCCCACACCACCACCGATCATCACTCTACAGACCACCAACACGAGGTACTAAATAGTTGTGGTAACCAATGGATGTCTGTTTTGGCTTGCAATAAACGGAAGTTGGACGGAAGGTGCCCGGATTTCCTCCTTTTTCTTTCAGTGATAACAAGGCACAAATTAGTCAACTGTCTGATGCAGTACGGGATTTACAGAACCCCAATTTACCAGTGCAATCCCCTCCTGTTACTAAACTGAGAATTCCCCCCCCCCCAGAGAAATTTTCAGGTCACAGATCTGATTTCAGGAACTTTAAAAATCGCTGTCTGTCTTATTTTGAATTACGACCCATATCCTCTGGTACGGAACAGCAGAGGGTCACTTTTATTAAGACATTGCTATTGGGAGACTCTCAGACTTGGGCATACAGCTTACCAGAGGGTCATGAGGCCTTAGCGTCGGTTCAGGGGTTCTTTGATTCTATGGCCATAATTTATGATGACCCCGATATTGCAGTTACAGCAGAAAGGAAATTAAAAACCCTCCGTCAGGGACACAATACGGTCGAGACGTATGCTGCTGAGTTCAGGAGGTGGGCGGTTTCAGCTAAATGGGGACATTTTGCTCTTCTAGATTGTTTTTTGACAGGCCTGTCAGATTCCGTTTCAGATGTGATGATTAGTCATCCTGAGCCCAAGACTCTGGATGAAGCCATTTCATTGGCGGTCAAGATTGATCGCCGCATTCGCTATTCTGCAATAATAGTAAATGGACGTCGTCCCCCCGCGTTCACGCAGGACTTGACCCCTGTATATAGCACTGATATCTTCTGCAACACTTCACAGAGTACATACTGATGTCACCAACTGGCCTCAAAGGAACTCACAGTCTAATCCTACCATAGTCTAATGTCTCCCATATAATTATGTATTTATATAGCAGGGCTGTGAAGTCGGAGTCGAGGAGTCAGAGTCGGAGCAATTTTGGGTACCTGGAGTTGGAGTCGGTGGTTCGAATAAACTAAGGAGTCAGAATCAGATGATCTTTGAACCAAATCCATAGCCTTTGTAAAAATTATACAGAGGAGTCGGAGCAATTTGGATACCTGGAGTTGGAGTCGGTGGACTGAGGAGTCGGAGTTGGACTCTGATTATTTTTGTACCGACTTCACAGCCCTGTTATATAGCACTGACATCTTCTGTAGAACTTTACAGAGTACATACCATGGTCATATCACTGACTGTCCTCAGAGGAGCACACAATTAATATTATTATTTAATATTTATATAGTGCCGACATCTTCGCAGCGCTGTACAGAGTATATTGTCTTGTCACTTAATTGTCCCTCTGAGGGGCTCCCAATCTAATCCCTACCATAGTCCTATGTTTATGAATGTATTGTGTAGTGTATGTATGTATTGTAGTCTGTAGTAGGGAAGCCAATTAACTTATCTGTATGTTTTGGGGATGTGGGAGGAAACTGGAGTACCCGGGGGAAACCCACACAGACACAGGAAGAACATACAAACTCCTTGCAGATGTTGACCTGGCTGGGATTCGAACCAGTGACCCAGCGTTGCAGGGCGAAAGCGCTAACCACTACACCACCGTGCTGCCCCACAATCTAATGCTATCATAGTCTAATGTCCTACCATATTATTATTATGTATTTATATAGCACTGACACCTTCTGCAGCACTTTACAGAGTACATAGCCATGCCACTGACTGTCCTCAGAGGAGCTCACAATCTAATCCCTACCATAGTCATAGTCTAATGTCCTACCATATTATTATTATTATTATAATTATTATTATTATGTATTTATACAGCAGTGACATAGTCATGTCACTGACTGTCCTCAGAGGTGCTCACAATCTAACCAATCCCTTCCATAGTCATAGTCTAATAGCATGTCATATTATTATGTATTTATATAGCACTGACATCTTCTGCAGCACTTTACAAAGTGCATTGTCTTGTCACTGCCTGTCCGCAGAGGAGATCACAATTTAATCCGTGCTATAGTGTACCAAATGTCCTAGATTGCCTGTACTGATAGTAAATTAGCTGCAGCGTGTAATCTCTGCTGCCTCCAATATGTACAGTGTAAGCTGTTACTCTGTGTCTGTACTAATAGTAATCTAGCTGCAGTGTGTGCTGATCTCTGCTGCCTCCAGTATGTACAGTGTAAGCTGTTACATTGTGCATGTACTGATAGTAAACTAGCTGAATCGTATTTACAGTATTAGCTGTTACTCTGTACCTATACTTAACGTTAACTCGCTGCAGTGTGTGACGTTAGTTTCTAACCCGTGTGTGGTTCATTTCTAACTCCAGTATGTACATTATAAGGTATTACCGTATTTTCCGCCGTATAAGACGCACTTTTTCTCCCCAAAAAATGGGGAGAAAAAGTCCCTGCGTCTTATACGGCAAAGGCAGGGAATCCCCGACTTACGGACGCCCGCCGATACAAACCGCCGACCCGACGCCATCGGGTATTCCCTGCCTTGCCGCTGTGAGTCCTCCCCGCTTGCCTCCACCTCCCCCTGTGTCGCCGGGTCACCCCCCCCCTGTGTCGCCGGGTCCCCCTCTGTGAGAAGCGGCAGCGTCAGAAGCTTACCTCCTCCATCTTGCCCGCGGCGATTGAAGACCTCCGGCTCCTGTGGGCGGCTTCCTCTAGTGCCGGCTTGTAATGACGCGTCATCAATGACGCGTCATCAATGACGCGTCATTACAAGCCGGCACTAGAGGAAGCCGCCCACAGGTGCCGGAGGCCTTCAGTCGCCGCGGGCAAGATGGAGGAGGTAAGCTTCTGACGCTGCCGCTTCTCACAGAGGGGGGGACCCGGCGACAGAGGGGGGGACCCGGCGACAGAGGGGGGGACCCAGCGACAGAGGGGGGGGACCCAGCGACAGAGGGGGGGGAGGACTCACAGTGGGATACACAGTGAGGAGGGCACTCGGGAGGACACTCGGGGGGCCAGGAGCACTTTGGGAAGACACTTGGGGGGACAGGAGGACACTTGGGGGGGACAGGAGCACATTTGGGAGGACACTGGGGGACACTTGGGGGGCAGGAGGACACTTGGGGGTACAGGAGGACACTTGGGAGGGACAGGAGGACACTTGGGGAGACAGGACACTTGGGGGGACAGGACACTTGGGGGGACAGGAGGACACTTGGGGGGGACAGGAGCACATTTGGGAGGACACTGGGGGACACTTGGGGGGGCAGGAGGACACTTGGGGGTACAGGAGGACACTTGGGGGGGACAGGAGGACACTTGGGGGGACAGGATACTTGGGGGGACAGGACACTTGGGGGGACAGGAGGACACTTGGGAGGACACTTGGGGGGGACAGGAGGACACTTGGGAGGGACAGGAGGACACTTGGGGGTACAGCACTGACACATGGGGGTACAGCACTGACACATGGGGGTACAGGAGGACAACTGGGGGTGACAGGAGGACACCTGGGGGAGACATGGGGACACAGGAGGGCACCATTTGGGGGAGGTCATGTACAAGACGCTCCTGAAATATGGACGCACCAGGTTTAGTTTATATTTTTTTTTCCCTGGTTTTTGCCCTCTAAACCTGGGTGCGTCTTATATGCCGGAGCGTCTTATACGGCGCGAAATACGGTACTTTGTGCCTGCACTGATAGTATACTAGCTGCAGCATGTTCTGATCTCTGCTACCTCCAGTATGTACAGTATAACCTGTTACTCTGTGCCTGTACTGATAGTAAACTAGCTGCAGCATTTTCTGATATCTGCTACCTCCAGTATTTACAGTATAAGGTGTTACTCTGTGCCTGTACTGATAGTAAAGTAGCTTCAGTGTGTGCTGATCTCTACTACCTCCAGTATGTACATCATAAGCTGTTACTCTGTGCCTGTACTGATAGTAACCTAGCTGCAATGTGTGTTGATCTGTTACCTCCAGTTTGTACAGTATAAGGTGTTACTCTATGCCTTTACTGATTGTAAACCAGCTGTATTGTATATACTGTATTAGCTGTAAAGTCTGGTATACATACAGGATCTTCTCAAAAAAATAGCATATTGTGATGAAGTTCATTATTTTCTGTAATGTACTGAAAAACATTAGACTTTCATATATTTAAAATTCATTACACACAACTGAAGTAGTTCAAGCATTTTATTGTTTTAATATTGATGATTTTGGCATACAGCTCATGAAAACCCAAAATTCCTATTTAAAAAAAATAGCATATTTCATCCGACCAATAAAAGAAAAGTGTTTTTAAAACAAAAAAGTCAACCTTCAAATAATTATGTTCAGTTATGCACTCAATACTTGGTCGGGAATCCTTTTGCAGAAATGACTGCTTCAATGCGGCGTGGCATGGAGGCAATCAGCCTGTGGCACTGCTCAGGAGTTATGGAGGCCCAGGATGCTTCGATAGTGGCCTTAAGCTAATCCAGAGTGTTGGGTCTTGCGTCTCTCAACTTTCTCTTCACAATATCCCACAGATTCTCTATGGGGTTCAGGTCAGGAGAGTTGGCAGGCCAATTGAGCACAGTAGTACCATGGTCATTAAACCATTTACCAGTGGTTTTGGCACTGTGAGCAGGTGCCAGGTCGTGCTGAAAAATGAAATCTTCATCTCCATAAAGCTTTTCAGCAGATGAAAGCATGAAGTGCTCCAAAATCTCCTGATAGCTAGCTGCATTGACCCTGCCCTTAATAAAACACAGTGGACCAACACCAGCAGCTGACATGGCACCCCAGACCATCACTGACTGTGGGTACTTGACACTGGACTTCAGGCATTTTGGCATTTCCCTCTCCCTAGTCTCCCTCTAGACTCTGGCACCTTGATTTCCGAATGACATGTAAAAGTTGCTTTCATCTGAAAAAAGTACTTTGGACCACTGAGCAACAGTCCAGTGCTGCTTCTCTGTAGCCCAGGTCAGGCGCTTCTGTCGCTGTTTCTGGTTCAAAAGTGGGTTCATGCTTCCATCTGCTGAAAAGCTTTATGGAGATGAAGATTTCATTTTTCAGCACGACCTGGCACCTGCTCACAGTGCCAAAACCACGGGTAAATGGTTTAATGACCATGGTATTACTGTGCTCAATTGGCCTGCCAACTCTCCAGACCTGAACCCCATAGAGAATCTGTGGGATATTGTGAAGAGACAGTTGAGAGACGCAAGACCCAACACTCTGGATGAGCTTAAGGCCACTATCGAAGCATCCTGGGCCTCCATAACACCTGAGAAGTGCCACAGGCTGATTGCCTCCATGCCACGCCGCATTGAAGCAGTCATTTCTGCAAAAGGATTCCCGACCAAGTATTGAGTGCATAACTGAACATAATTATTTGAAGGTTGACTTTTTTTGTTTTAAAAACACTTTTCTTTTATTGGTCGGATGAAATATGCTAATTTTTTAAAATAGGAATTTTGGGTTTTCATGAGCTGTAAGCCAAAATCATCAATATTAAAACAATAAAAAGGCTTTAACTACTTCAGTTGTGTGTAATGAATCTAAAATATATGAAAGTCTAATGTTTATCAGTACATTACAGAAAATAATGAACTTCATCACAATATGCAAATTTTTTGAGAAGATCCTGTATACAAGTTTCATTAGCCAATTTTGCTACTTCTAGGTATTATGAGAGCTCAGCTCTGTTCATAGTATTCAAAGTCTGTTGGCCCTCATACTACATGGGGGAGGTAAAGTTGATCAGTGATTGACCAATTAAAATTGAATGTGTGTATGCATCTTTACTCTATGCCTATACTGATAGTAAACTATCTAATTAAATAAAGGATAGGGGGCTCCATCCAACACATCCAACATTTTGCTGGACAGGCCCTTTATCTTTAGGTTACACCGCTGCTAAGTTCATGTACATTTGGCCCCCCATGAGCACGCCCACTCCCTGCATGGCCATACCCATTTTTTGCTGTGGCATGCTGCGTGCTCCGTTGATTCTCTCCCTGTCTAGTGCCCCATGGGTGCCCCGGATCTCCTAGGATCCTAGCAATGCCCCTGTACCCTGAACTCCCAAAATGCTGAGGAGGTAGTTGACTTGTACAGCAAACCTCATCTTCTGCCGCTTCCTCTCAGAACCTGGATGCACCATCCTACTCTTGCTCTGTTTCGGGTACCCCAGCAGTTACCACTCGCCCGGCTGCCACCACCACCACTAGCACCACAGCCGCTTCACTTGATGTGTCAGAGGAGTTATTCATACATCCTTTTGAGGAAATGAGTGATGCGCAAGCATTATTGCAAGAACATGCAGGAGATATGGATATTACACCACCTGATATGTGTCAGTCAGGCCTCAGTACACATATGGACATAAAGGGGTTGATTCACTAAACAGTGTTATTGAATAGCGCTAGAGCGTTACATGAATTGCGCGCGTCATCGTGCGCATAAAGTTTTACACACAATAAAACTATACAATGTGCGTAAAACTACACAGCGCACATTACAAACTGCACAGTGCGCGGTGGGGTAGACAGTGCTCATTACACATGCACAGCGTGCACTGGGAATATGCTTTACAACTGCATAGAGCGCTATGCGCACTGGAACTATAGCGCACATTACTTTAAACTCGTAGAAGTTTACACAATTAATGTTGAATGATGCAAGCATTTTGATTAGGTGGTACTCCTTAATATTTGTCAGCTGTTTCTGGCCTATATAAACTTTGCTCATTAACACCTGCTTCAGAATAGTTTGAGACTGGGCAAGTAAGTGTTATTTGTTTGTATGTGTCCTTTAAATTTTTCAGCTGTTTTTGGGCTATGTGTATCTTTTCATTTTTTTAAAGCAGTAATTAAATTGTGTTGGTCATATGTACAGTGCCAAGAAACCATTTATTGATTGTATACCACAGTAGGCAATGCAACATGTGGATACTGTGTAGTGTGACTTGTGTTGAGTGCTGTTTAATGTGTGTGGTATGAATGCATACTGTGAATTTTGATGGTATAATACTTAATCAAATGTTATTGCTGACATAAATGTTTAATGTAAGACACTGTGAAGCTGCAGCATACTGCTGGGGACACTGTGAAGCTGGGACACAGTGTGTGCTGGAGCTGACATAGAGGTAAAGGGGACAATTGGCCCAGGGCCCCTGAGCTCTGCAGGGGCACCTGCACTGCTGGTTCCCAAGTTGCCTCCCCCACTGTACCCCAGGTCCCCCCATGTACTTACATGGTGTTGTTGGCCCCTTAAAGATGCTCAAATGTGCTCAATCACATAAATTAGTATTTACGACATTTAAAAAGTATTAATACCCCTGGACAAATGTTAATTTTTTTAAAATATATTTTTGTTTACATTTTCCTTCAGTGATGGAACCGTTTGAGTGCATATTAGGTAATGAATGCTAACTTTGCTATTTTTTTAAAGCACGCACTATTAAACTACACACTATTTAAATGAATAACACACAATTTTGTATGCGTGTAATTCTTTAACGGCGCAAAGTATTACGCGCATTAAAAACATCAACGCTCTTTATTGTTTCACTACCAACCACTGTCTAATGAAGGCTCGCTATACCGTACTTGCTGATAGCGTAATTGCTTGTATCCTTTTGCCGATAGCGCGATTGCTTATAGCGTTATGCCGATAGCGCACACAGCGTTATGCCAAAGGTGTCATGATGATCATGATGATGTAGTACCCGCTGCTGGTGCCTTTTTAGAGATGTCAGAAACAAGTGAAGCAGCTGATGATGACGACGATGTATCCATGGACGTGGGTGCCTTCAAGAAGAGATGAAGAGGAGTGGGAGAGTTCTGATGGGGAGACAGAGGGAAGGAGGAGACGCGTTGTTGTAAGCAAGGGGAGATCGTCGCAAGGAGCTAGTGGCATTGCCACACAGCATGTATCGGCAGCTGGAGTCAGCCAGCCAACACGCCCGCCAACTTCTGCTGTTACTACCACCACCACCACCAGAACATCTCAAAGCTCATCAGTGTGGCTATTTTTGTGTATGTCTGCCTCTGACAGCAGTAAAGCTATTTGTAACCTGTGCCACAAGACTCTGAGTCATGGGAAGTCCAACACCCACCTAGGCACAATGGTTTTGCAAAGGCACATGAGCTCCAAACACCCATGCCAATGAGAGCAACACACACGGAGAAGCAGCACCCAAAGTCGAAGCCACCCTCCTCCTGGTCCAGCTTCTTCAGCCACGTCAACCACTGCTGCCTTTGTCCCTTCCCAGCCACCTTTCACTCCGTCTCTAACCTAGAGCAGTTCCTGGTCATCTGTCAACAGTCAGCTTTCTATCAAGAAAAGCTGGGAACGATGTCTCCATGTCCACCCCCTTGCCCTGCATCTTACAGCTGGTTTGTTGGGAACTGATAGCTCGCCAGCTGTTACCATACAAGCTGGTGGAGGTACCTGGCAGGACTTATTTTTCAACAAAGGCAATCACCAACTTGCACCATAATGTGGAAAGCCAAGGCATCTCTGGCACACAGTGTTGGGGCAAGGGTTCATCTGACCACTGATACCTGGTCTGCAAAGCACGGTGAGGGCAGGTGTATCACCTATACAACACACTGGGTAAACCTGCTGACCGCTGGCAGTGAAGTTAGTGACACCACCACAAATGGCAGGCAGGCCTGCTGCCACCTCCTCTTCCTCTCCTGCTACTCCGCCTCCTCTATCATCTCCACTGTCGTCCTCGGCTGAGTCCTCCTCTACTGCTACGCCCTCCTCTTCTCCAAGTGCACACCGCCAGCTCCCCAGGGCCTATTCCATATCCCAGTTATGACTGTGTCACACCGTCCTGGTCCTGACTTGCCTGAAAACCGAGAGTCACACCGGACAAGCAATCCTGCCCGCTCTGGACAAACAAGTGAATCAGTGGTTGACCCCACACTGTAACGATCGGTGTCAGCACACAGAGAGAATCTGATTATTGGTGATCTGCAGTATCACCAAGAATACAGATATATACCCGATTATTGATGATCTGCAGAATCACCAATAATACAAGTATAACTAACCTCTGGACACCTATATAGTTTTGAGTGTTTGGTGCAACAGTAATGACTTTGAGTGGGACCACCCGAGGAGCAGGTGGCCCTTGGCAGCATGAGAATTACCTCCCTCTGGGAAGTGCGAAGACCTTCCAACAGCCTGAGACTTCCAAAGAGGTGGAGCCCCAGGCTGAATAGCAGGAAGGCCCTGTGGCTAAGTGACACCTAGAAGGTGGGTGTCACCAGCAGAACTGGAGACTAATCTCTCAATGGAGAGGGATAGCTCGCAAGGTCGGGCAGGCTAGGTTGGCAACACACGGGCAGATAAAGTACAGGGACAGAAGGCTGATTCGGTAACCAGGAACAGGCAGGGTTGGCAACAGGTAATCAGATATGCGTAGGTACCGAATCAGAAAGCAGAAGGATAGTCAGGAAAGCAATAGGTCATAACAGATATCAAACAATGCCTAGTCTTGGGTGTGAGGTCCGTGGTCTCAACACCCTGGAACTAGTCTGAAGTATAACACACTGGTAACACAGTATCCCTAGTCTTGGGTGTGAGGTCCGTGGTCTCAACACCCTGGAACTAGTCTGAAGTATAACACAATGGTAACACAGTGTCCCTAGTCTTGGGTGTGAGGTCCGTGGTCTCAACACCCTGGAACTAGTCTGAAGTATAACACAATTGTAACACAGTATCCCTAGTCTTGGGTGTGAGGTCCGTGGTCTCAACACCCTGGAACTAGTCTGAAGTATAACACAATAGTAACACAGAAGCAATCTGGCTCAGTGTGAATTCCCAGGTCCTCCTGGTTCTAACACACTGTGGGATCTGACTATGGTCTGAGTGCTTTCACATAAGTGTTCGCAACGGCAGACAACTTGGGACTGACCAGCAATAACTATATATAGAGCGGCGCTCCCCGGCGCCACCCATCGCTGATCAACCAATAACCACTCGCTCTGAGATCAGCTGACCAACCTGGTCAGCTGATCCCTCCTCGTTTGTCATAAAGCTTCTGCCTCTCAGCGCGCGCGCGTATTCCTCAATCTGTGTGCACTAATAGGCCCAGCCACATCAGACGCACGCTGCCGCATGCAAACCGCCGAGCCGGACGCGGAACCAGCCGCCTCGCTGCCAGTCCGCGTGGCGGCTTTTCCGCAATCTATTACAGTACCCCCCCTGAGGAGTGGACTCCGGACACTTCCCACCAGGCTTCCCAGGATGTGAGTCATGGAATTCCTTCTTTAATTCCTCTGCGTGCATGCGACAATCTGGCACCCAAGTTCTCTCCTCTATGCCATATCCCCTCCAGTGAACCAGATACTGCACAGAGTTCTGCACTAGCCGGGAGTCCAGAATCTTTTCTATCTCATACTCAGGTTGATCATCAATCAACACGGGGAGCGGAATCCACGTGCACTGCCGGCTTGAGCAAAGACACATGGAATGATCTTACACCTCGCATGCTGGTAGGGAGATCAATAGCATAAGTGACATTTTAATTCCTCTGCGTGCATGCGACAATCTGGCACCCAAGTTCTCTCCTCTATGCCATATCCCCTCCAGTGAACCAGATACTGCACAGAGTTCTGCACTAGCCGAGAGTCCAGAATCTTTTCTATCTCATACTCAGGTTGATCATCAATCAACACGGGGAGCGGAATCCACGTGCACTGCCGGCTTGAGCAAAGACACATGGAATGATCTTACACCTCGCATGCTGGTAGGGAGATCAATAGCATAAGTGACATTATGAATCTTTCTGGTCACTGGAAAAGGACCTATGAATCTAGGGCCCAGTTTGGGTGACAGTTGTTTCAGAGCCAAATGTCGTGTGGACACCCAGACCAAATCCCCTGGAGAGAATTCCCATTCTATGAATTTCTTCTGGTTCTGAAAAGCCTTCCCCAAATTTCTTTTAACCATTCCCCATATTTGTTTCAAGGCCCTTTGCCAATCTTCCAGGGCTGGAAATGGAGTAGAGGCCACTGGTAATGGGGCAAACTTGGGTGACCTTCCCGACACCACCTGAAATGGGGAAAATCCTGAAGAGGAACTTTTCAGATTGTTGTGTGCAAATTCTGCAAACGGCAAAAACTTTACCCAGTCGGTTTGTGCATCTGCAACATAACATCTAAGAAACTGTTCCAGGGACTGGTTGACTCTTTCGGTCTGGCCATTGGTCTGTGGGTGGTAGCCTGATGAAAACGAAAGATCCATGTCTAACTGATGGCAGAATGCCCTCCAAAACTTAGATACGAATTGGACTCCCCGATCTGACACTACATTTTCCGGAATGCCATGCAGCCGGAAAATGTGCTGGATGAAGAGATCAGCCAATTCCTGGGCCGAGGGGAGTCCTTTCAGGGGGACAAAATGAGCCATCTTACTGAATCTATCAACTACCACCCAAATGACTGTCATGCCCTCAGACCTGGGGAGTTCTCCCACAAAATCCGTGGACAAATGGGTCCAAGGTTCACTCGGAACTGGTAACGGCTGCAACATTCCAACAGGTGCCTGACGGGAGGGTTTGCTCCTAGCACACACTGCACACTCTCTGACAAACTCCTTACAGTCTATTGCCAATGACGGCCACCAAGCACATCTAGCAAGCAGGTCCTGAGTTCTGGTGGCCCCAGGATGCCCAGCATTCTTGTGGGAATGAAACAGCTGCAATAGTTGTAGGCAAAAAGGCAATGGCACAAACAGAACCCCCTCAGGCTTCCCCTCTGGAACATCCTGTTGGAATGGGCTCAGAGTGACAGTCCAATCTTTCCAGGTCTCAGTGGCTGCTAAGACCACCTTCTGAGGTAGAATGGTCTCAGGGGCTGAGGACTGTGCTGTCTCGGGCTCAAAACACCTGGATAAGGCATCGGCCTTGATGTTCTTACTACCAGGGGTATACGTAATTACAAATCTGAATCTCAAAAAGAACAATGGCCACCGGGCCTGTCGGGGGCTAAGTCTCTTAGCGCCCTCTATGTACTCTAAATGTTTGTGGTCCGTGTAAACTGTGATGGTGTGTTCTGCCCCCTCTAGCCAATGTCGCCATTCCTCAAAGGTCAACTTGATGGCTAGAAGTTCCCGGTTGCCGATATCGTAGTTTTTCTCTGCGGGTGAAAACCTACGGGAAAAATAGGCACATGGGTGGAGTTTTCCCTGCAAACCAGAACGCTGAGACAATACAGCCCCCACCCCTACCTCTGAGGCATCAACCTCAACGATAAAGGGAAAGGTGACATCTACATGTTTCAATATGGGTGCAAAACAAAACAGTTTCTTTAGAGCGGAAAAAGCAGCATGGGCTTCTGCGGACCAGTGGTGAGTATTCGCCCCTTTCTTGGTGAGACTGGTGAGAGGCGAGATCACCGTAGAGTACCCCTTTATGAACCTCCTGTAGTAGTTGGCGAACCCCAGAAATCTTTGGAGTGCCTTCAGTCCCACAGGCTGAGGCCACTCCAAGACAGCAGAAACCTTTCCAGGGTACATAGAGAGGCCAGAGGTCGAGATAATGTACCCCAAAAAGGTGACAGAGGTCACTTCGAAAATGCATTTTTCCAATTTGGCATACAGCAGATTCTGTCTCAATTTCTGTAACACAAACCTAACATGTTTCCTATGCTCTGAGAGGTTGGATGAAAAAATCAGTATATCGTCTAGATACACCAAGACGAATCTTCCCAACACCTCCCTGAACACCTCGTTAATCAGCTCCTGGAAGACGGCCGGGGTGTTACACAACCCGAAGGGCATCACCAGGTACTCGTAATGCCCATCGGGTGTGTTAAAGGCCGTCTTCCATTCATCACCGACCCTGATACGTACAAGGTTGTATGCACCCCTCAAATCCAGTTTCGAGAAAATTTTAGCATTGGTGACCTGAGTAAACAGATCGTCAATTAAAGGCAAAGGATAGTGATTTTTCACTGTAATCTTATTTAAGCCCCGATAATCAATGCAGGGACGGAGGCCTCCATCCTTCTTTTTCACGAAAAAGAATCCTGCCCCTGCTGGTGACCGAGAGGGACGAATAAAACCTTTAGCCAAATTTTCTCTGATGTATTCTTGCATAGCCAATTTCTCTGGCCCAGACAAATTATAGAGATGACCTCTAGGGGGCATACAACTAGACCTGAGATCGATGGGACAATCAAAGGGACGGTGGGGAGGAAGTTTATCCGCTGATTTGGGACAAAACACGTCAGCAAATTCTGAATACTGGCTTGGCAAACCATCCACCTGAATCTTGGTGTTACCCATGGTTACCTTTGCTAAACAATGAAGATGGCAATGGGTAGACCAGCTCGTTAGCTGACCTGAAGCCCAATTGATCTGAGAGGAGTGAAGTTGTAACCATGGCATGCCAAGAATGATCGTGGAAGTTGTCATCCGCAAAACCAGAAATTGTAGACTCTCTCTATGTAACACCCCCACCGTGACCCTTAACTCTGGGGTCTGAGACGGAGGGTATTTACTCTGTAGAGGAGAGTCGTCTACTGCAGTGACCAGAATCTGTTGATTCAAAGGGGACATAGGAATCCCCAGTTTTTTCGCAAATTCGTAATCCATAAAGTTGACCGCTGAGCCAGAGTCTAGGAAGGCTTCAGTAGCAACTGTTTGATCCTCCCATGATATAGAACAAGGGAGGAGCAAACGTTCATCGTTTAGAGGTAAAGACTGCGCGCCTAGGGTATTACCTCCGACTACACCTAGGCGGCAGCGTTTCCCGACTTTTTGGGACAATTCTGCACTCTGTGACCTTCCTCTGCACAGTATAAACAGAGCTGTTCTGTTTTTCTGCGATTCTGCTCCACCCGGGACAATTTTGACCGACCAATCTGCATTGGCTCCGGCGGAGGTGAAGTGGATGGAGGAGAGGCGTAGGAAACATATCTCACATTGTTCCTACCCCGAGTCTGCCTCTGGTAGCGTAGACGACGATCAACCCTGACTGCTAATTAAATGGCCTCATCAATAGACTTCGGCTCAGGATGTCCCAACATTAGATCAGAGATCGCATCTGACAACCCTGACAAAAAAACAGTCCAGAAGTGCAAATGGTCCCCATCTAGCTGATACTGCCCATTTCCTGAACTCAGCTGCGTAAATTTCAACCGGATCCTTGCCTTGCCGCAAGGTCTTGAGCTTCCGCTCAGCGGTGGAGGCAATGTCCGGATCATCATAAATTATAGCCATCGCTTTAAAAAATTCCTCAACTGAAGTTAGGGCCTCATGCCCTGTCTGGAGACCATATGCCCAGGTCTGGGAATCCCAACAGCAGAGTCTTAATAAAAGTAATTGTCTGTGTCACGGTTCCTGATGGATTAGGCCTTAACTCAAAGTATGACAACACTCGATTTTTAAAATTGTGAAAGTCAGATCTGTGACCAGAAAACCTTTCGGGCATAGGTATACGTAAGTCTGTACCTGGAGGAGATCGCACTGTATTTACAGCCGTCTGAAGGACTTGTACAGACCCAGACAAAGCGTTGATCTGGGTCTGATGACTGTCCAGCACTCGGATGTAATTTTCCACCGAGGTGGTGAGTGCACCAAGACGGCTGTTAAGTGCGTCCATTTTGTTTTTAAGGTCTGCCGTTCTGTAACGATCGGTGTCAGCACACAGAGAGAATCTGATTATTGGTGATCTGCAGTATCACCAAGAATACAGATATATACCCGATTATTGATGATCTGCAGAATCACCAATAATACAAGTATAACTAACCTCTGGACACCTATATAGTGTGAGTGTTTGGTGCAACAGTAATGACTTTGAGTGGGACCACCCGAGGAGCAGGTGGTCCTTGGCAGTATGAGAATTACCTCCCTCTGGGAAGTGCGAAGACCTTCCAACAGCCTGAGACTTTCAAAGGGATGAAGCTCCAGGCTGAATAGCAGGAAGGCCCTGTGGCTAAGTGACACCTAGAAGGTGGGTGTCACCAGCAGAACTGGAGACTAATCTCTCAATGGAGAGGGATAGCTCGCAAGGTCGGGCAGGCTAGGTTGGCAACACACAGGCAGATAAAGTACAGGGACAGAAGGCTGATTCGGTAACCAGGAACAGGCAGGGTTGGCAACAGGTAATCAGATATGCGTAGGTACCGAATCAGAAAGCAGAAGGATAGTCAGGAAAGCAATAGGTCATAACAGATATCAAACAATGCATAGTCTTGGGTGTGAGGTCCGTGGTCTCAACACCCTGGAACTAGTCTGAAGTATAACACACTGGTAACACAGTATCCCTAGTCTTGGGTGTGAGGTCCGTGGTCTCAACACCCTGGAACTAGTCTGAAGTATAACACAATAGTAACACAGAAGCAATCTGGCTCAGTGTGAATTCCCAGGTCCTCCTGGTTCTAACACACTGTGGGATCTGACTATGGTCTGAGTGCTTTCACGTAAGTGTTCGCAACGGCAGACAACTTGAGACTGACCAGCAATAACTATATATAGAGCGGCGCTCCCCGGCGCCACCCATCGCTGATCAACCAATAACCACTCGCTCTGAGATCAGCTGACCAACCTGGTCAGCTGATCCCTCCTCGTTTGTCATAAAGCTTCTGCCTCTCAGCGCGCGCGCGCGTATTCCTCAATCTGTGTGCACTAATAGGCCCAGCCACATCAGACGCACGCTGCCGCGTGCAAACCGCCGAGCCGGACGCGGAACCAGCCGCCTCGCTGCCAGTCCGCGTGGCGGCTTTTCCGCAATCTATTACAGTACCCCCCCCCCCCCCCCTGAGGAGTGGACTCCGGACACTTCCCACCAGGCTTCCCAGGATGTGAGTCATGGAATTCCTTCTTTAATTCCTCTGCGTGCATGCGACAATCTGGCACCCAAGTTCTCTCCTCTATGCCATATCCCCTCCAGTGAACCAGATACTGCACAGAGTTCTGCACTAGCCGGGAGTCCAGAATCTTTTCTATCTCATACTCAGGTTGATCATCAATCAACACGGGGAGCGGAATCCACGTGCACTGCCGGCTTGAGCAAAGACACATGGAATGATCTTACACCTCGCATGCTGGTAGGGAGATCAATAGCATAAGTGACATTATTAATCTTTCTGGTCACTGGAAAAGGACCTATGAATCTAGGGCCCAGTTTGGGTGACAGTTGTTTCAGAGCCAAATGTCATGTGGACACCCAGACCAAATCCCCTGGAGAGAATTCCCATTCTATGGATTTCTTCTGGTTCTGAAAAGCCTTCCCCAAATTTCTTTTAACCATTCCCCATATTTGTTTCAAGGCCCTTTGCCAATCCTCCAGGGCTGGAAATGGAGTAGAGGCCACTGGTAATGGGGCAAACTTGGGTGACCTTCCCGACACCACCTGAAATGGGGAAAATCCTGAAGAAGAACTTTTCAGATTGTTGTGTGCAAATTTTGCAAACGGCAAAAACTTTACCCAGTCGGTTTGTGCATCTGCAACATAACATCTAAGAAACTGTTCCAGGGACTGGTTGACTCTTTCGGTCTGGCCATTGGTCTGTGGGTGGTAGCCTGATGAAAACGAAAGATCCATGTCTAACTGATGGCAGAATGCCCTCCAAAACTTAGATACGAATTGGACTCCCCGATCTGACACTACATTTTCCGGAATGCCATGCAGCCGGAAAATGTGCTGGATGAAGAGATCAGCCAATTCCTGGGCCGAGGGGAGTCCTTTCAGGGGGACAAAATGAGCCATCTTACTGAATCTATCAACTACCACCCAAATGACCGTCATGCCCTCAGACCTGGGGAGTTCTCCCACAAAATCCATGGACAAATGGGTTCAAGGTTCACTCGGAACTGGTAACGGCTGCAACGTTCCAACAGGTGCCTGACGGGAGGGTTTGCTCCTAGCACACACTGCACACTCTCTGACAAACTCCTTACAGTCTATTGCCAATGACGGCCACCAAGCACATCTAGGAAGCAGGTCCTGAGTTCTGGTGGCCTCAGGATGCCCAGCATTCTTGTGGGAATGAAACAGCTGCAATAGTTGTAGGCAAAAAGGCAATGGCACAAACAGAACCCCCTCAGGCTTCCCCTCTGGAACATCCTGTTGGAATGGGCTCAGAGTGACAGTCCAATCTTTCCAGGTCTCAGTGGCTGCTAAGACCACCTTCTGAGGTAGAATGGTCTCAGGGGCTGAGGACTGTGCTGTCTCGGGCTCAAAACACCTGGATAAGGCATCGGCCTTGATGTTCTTACTACCAGGGGTATACGTAATTACAAATCTGAATCTCGAAAAGAACAACGACCACCGGGCCTGTCGGGAGCTAAGTCGCTTAGCGCCCTCTATGTACTCTAAATGTTTGTGGTCCGTGTAAACTGTGATGGTGTGTTCTGCCCCCTCTAGCCAATGTCACCATTCCTCAAAGGTCAACTTGATGGCTAGAAGTTCCCGGTTGCCGATATCGTAGTTTTTCTCTGCGGGTGAAAATCTACGGGAAAAATAGGCACATGGGTGGAGTTTTCCCTGCAAACCAGAACGCTGAGACAATACAGCCCCCACCCCTACCTCTGAGGCATCAACCTCCACGATAAAGGAAAAGGTGACATCTACATGTCTCAATATGGGTGCAGAACAAAACAGTTTCTTTAGAGCGGAAAAAGCAGCATGGGCTTCTGCGGACCAGTGGTGAGTATTCGCCCCTTTCTTGGTGAGACTGGTGAGAGGCGAGATCACCGTAGAGTACCCCTTTATGAACCACCTGTAGTAGTTGGTGAACCCCAGAAATCTTTGGAGTGCCTTCAGTCCCACATGCTGAGGCCACTCCAAGACAGCAGAAACCTTTCCAGGGTCCATAGAGAGGCCAGAGGTCGAGATAATGTACCCCAAAAAGGCGACAGAGGTCACTTCGAAAATGCATTTTTCCAATTTGGCATACAGCAGATTCTGTCTCAATTTCTGTAACACAAACCTAACATGTTTCCTATGCTCTGAGAGGTTGGATGAAAAAATCAGTATATCGTCTAGATACACCAAGACGAATCTGCCCAACACCTCCCTGAACACCTCGTTAATCAGCTCCTGGAAGACGGCCGGGGCGTTACACAACCCGAAGGGCGTCACCAGGTACTCGTAATGCCCATCGGGTGTGTTAAAGGCCGTCTTCCATTCATCACCGTCCCTGATACGTACAAGGTTGTATGCACCCCTCAAATCCAGTTTCGAGAAAATTTTAGCATTGGTGACCTGAGTAAACAGATCGTCAATTAAAGGCAAAGGATAGCGATTTTTCACTGTAATCTTATTTAAGCCCCGATAATCAATGCAGGGACGGAGGCCTTCAACCTTCTTTTTCACAAAAAAGAATCCTGCCCCTGCTGGTGACCGAGAGGGACGAATAAAACCTTTAGCCAAATTTTCTCTGATGTATTCTTGCATAGCCAATTTCTCTGGCCCAGACAAATTATAGAGATGACCTCTAGGGGGCATACAACTAGACCTGAGATCGATGGGACAATCAAAGGGACGGTGGGGAGGAAGTTTATCCGCTGATTTGGGACAAAACACGTCAGCAAATTCTGAATACTGGCTTGGCAAACCATCCACCTGAATCTTGGTGTTACCCATGGTTACCTTTGCTAAACAATGAAGATGGCAATGGGTAGACCAGCTCGTTAGCTGACCTGAAGCCCAATTGATCTGAGAGGAGTGAAGTTGTAACCATGGCATGCCAAGAATGATCGTGGAAGTTGTCATCCGCAAAACCAGAAATTGTAGACTCTCTCTATGTAACACCCCCACCGTGACCCTTAACTCTGGGGTCTGAGACGGAGGGTATTTACTCTGTAGAGGAGAGTCGTCTACTGCAGTGACCAAAATCTGTTGATTCAAAGGGGACATAGGAATCCCCAGTTTTTTCGCAAATTCGTAATCCATAAAGTTGGCTGCTGAGCCAGAGTCTAGGAAGGCTTCAGTAGCAACTGTTTGATCCTCCCATGATATAGAACAAGGGAGGAGCAAACGTTCATCGTTTAGAGGTAAAGACTGCGCGCCTAGGGTATTACCTCCGACTACACCTAGGCGGCAGCGTTTCCCGACTTTTTGGGACAATTCTGCACTCTGTGACCCTCCTCTGCACAGTATAAACAGAGCTGTTCTGTTTTTCTGCGATTCTGCTCCACCCAGGACAATTTTGACCGACCAATCTGCATTGGCTCCGGCGGAGGTGAAGTGGGTGGAGGAGAGGCGTAGGAAACATATCTCACATTGTACCTACCCCGAGTCTGCCTCTGGTAGCGTAGACGATGATCAACCCTGACTGCTAATTAAATGGCCTCATCAATAGACTTCGGCTCAGGATGTCCCAACATTAGATCAGAGATCACGTCTGACAACCCTGACAAAAAAACAGTCCAGAAGTGCAAATGACCCCCATCAAGCTGATACTGCCCATTTCCTGAACTCAGCTGCGTAAATTTCAACCGGATCCTTGCCTTGCCGCAAGGTCTTGAGCTTCCGCTCAGCGGTGGAGGCAATGTCCGGATCATCATAAATTATAGCCATCGCTTTAAAAAATTCCTCAACTGAAGTTAGGGCCTCATGCCCTGTCTGGAGACCATATGCCCAGGTCTGGGAATCCCAACAGCAGAGTCTTAATAAAAATAATTCTCTGTGTCTCACGGTTCCTGATAGATTAGGCGTTAACTCAAAGTACACAAAAAACACTCGATTTTTAAAATTCTGAAAGTCAGATCTGTGACCAGAAAACCTTTCGGGCACAGGTATACATAAGTCTGTACCTGGAGGAGATCGCACTGTATTTACAGCCGTCTGAAGGACTTGTACAGACCCAGACAAAGCGTTGATCTGGGTCTGATGACTGTCCAGCACTCGGATGTAATTTTCCACCGAGGTGGTGAGTGCACCAAGACGGCTGTTAAGTGCGTCCATTTTGTTTTTAAGGTCTGCCGTTCTGTAACGATCGGTGTCAGCACACAGAGAGAATCTGATTATTGGTGATCTGCAGTATCACCAAGAATACAGATATATACCCGATTATTGATGATCTGCAGAATCACCAATAATACAAGTATAACTAACCTCTGGACACCTATATAGTGTGAGTGTTTGGTGCAACAGTAATGACTTTGAGTGGGACCACCCGAGGAGCAGGTGGTCCTTGGCAGTATGAGAATTACCTCCCTCTGGGAAGTGCGAAGACCTTCCAACAGCCTGAGACTTTCAAAGGGATGAAGCTCCAGGCTGAATAGCAGGAAGGCCCTGTGGCTAAGTGACACCTAGAAGGTGGGTGTCACCAGCAGAACTGGAGACTAATCTCTCAATGGAGAGGGATAGCTCGCAAGGTCGGGCAGGCTAGGTTGGCAACACACGGGCAGATAAAGTACAGGGACAGAAGGCTGATTCGGTAACCAGGAACAGGCAGGGTTGGCAACAGGTAATCAGATATGCGTAGGTACCGAATCAGAAAGCAGAAGGATAGTCAGGAAAGCAATAGGTCATAACAGATATCAAACAATGCCTAGTCTTGGGTGTGAGGTCCGTGGTCTCAACACCCTGGAACTAGTCTGAAGTATAACACACTGGTAACACAGTATCCCTAGTCTTGGGTGTGAGGTCCGTGGTCTCAACACCCTGGAACTAGTCTGAGGTATAACACAATGGTAACATAGTATCCCTAGTCTTGGGTGTGAGGTCCGTGGTCTCAACACCCTGGAACTAGTCTGAAGTATAACACAATAGTAACACAGAAGTAATCTGGCTCAGTGTGAATTCCCAGGTCCTCCTGGTTCTAACACACTGTGGGATCTGACTATGGTCTGAATGCTTTCACGTAAGTGTTCGCAACGGCAGACAACTTGAGACTGACCAGCAATAACTATATATAGAGCGGCGCTCCCCGGCGCCACCCATCGCTGATCAACCAATAACCACTCGCTCAACCAATAACCATTCGAGCCGGATGCGGAACCAGTCGACTCGCTGCCAGTCCGCGCGGCGGCTTTTCCGCAATCTATTACACACACCAACTGTAGATCGTCAAAGTTGTGTGTGACAACGGAAGTAATCCATCACCACCAGAACCAGCCTTGTTGTCATCACCTGCAGTACCTGCGGCAACACAGGTAGAGGAGTCTAAGGAAGAGGAGTCAGAGGAGGAAGGTAGCTTTGAGGAGGTGGAAGAGCAACCACAGCAGGCATCCCAGGGGGCTTGTGGTCACCTTTCGCGTACCCTTGGTGTTGTACGTGGCTGGGGGAGCAACAGATCTTCCATGACGTCAATGAGGAGGAGGAACGGGATTTTACCCAAATGTGGTCTTTCATGCTGTCCTCCCTGTTAAGGAACCCCTGTATAAAAAGGCTTAACCTCCCTGGCGGTGCATTTCTGTCTGGAATTATGTGTCAAAAGTGGTACATTTTTTCAAGAATTTTAGGCATCCAATTATTAAGTCTTAACTCACTAAAATATATCAGAATAAAGGCCTGGAAGACATCCTGCTTATAAATAAAAGACTGTAACACAAATTTGCTGAAAAAATTAAATGTATCACTAAACTGAAATAATAGCAAAACTGTACAAATAAGCAGCAGATTATATATACAGTATGTACATGCAGTACAGTATACTAATACACCTCCCGTGTGGGGTAGATCTTAAAACATGGAACGACACACAGGGCGACATTACAGTCCGAGCAGTAGAAATGGGTTTCTTTGAGGACTTTCTTACCCTTGCTATCCACCTTGCTGCAGCAAACAACGCACATCCTAGTTGGTGCAGCTGTTTTTTGGAGTGGTTGGAATATAGTCTGAAAAGTTGCGGCCAGTTTGGCGCTTAGGATTGACAACGGCGCCCAACTCGCACATCTGCTGATAAAGCGCTTGATTCAGAAAGAGGTGCTAACCTACTTAGCACGTCTAAAGTCTTTAGACATGCTAACCACGGTGCTAAGTAGGTTAGCACCGGATTTCTGAATCAGATCGTGCTCTAAGTACCGCGCACAAAGTTTTGCGCACGCGTAAAGCTAAGCCCCATAGGCTTTAAAGGGCACTTCGCGCGGAGCGCCCTGCGCTCTGTGCAGTGCGCGCGTAAAGTTTTATGCGCGTAAAACTTTATGCGCATAATGTTTTGCACGTGAAAAGCTCATATAGACGTGCTAAGGGGGTTTTCACAGGCGTGCTAACAGTTAGCACCGCTTTGTGAATCAAGCCCGAAGTCTGGTACTTCAGACATATGCTTTTGCACATTTTCCATATAAAGTCAGAATGTGTTCCTGGCCTGTCACTTTGTTGCTTATACAAGATGCATTCCACGGAGAAATTTTTTTTATAGTATTTTTTTTTCTGTTTGCGGACTGCGGGGTAGTACGTCATTGCCTGGTCAGCTCTGTCCACCCCACCCATTGTATGGTTGTAGTCCAGGATGACTTGCGGCTTGTCCAGAACTTTTCCTCCTCGCGTTGTGGTGGTGGCAGATGGTGCATCATGGACAGTGCTGAGCACACACACGTCCTTCTTGTCACGTCAGCGGAGTGCCAACATTTCTCCTTTCTGCCAAGCCACAATGTGCCCAGATTTTAGCTTTTGCTTGGCGAAGGCATTTGGCATTTCTCGCCGGTTAGGATGAACGGTGCCGTAGGCATCAGTTTTGTTACTGATGAGTATTTCAAAAAGTTCAGGTGAACTGTAAGAATTGTCTGTGATCACACAGTACCTCTTATTCAACAAAGGCTCCTCCAAAGACAGCACGGATGAAGTCGCCAGCCCGTAGCTGTTGAAAGCAGGGTTAAATTGAGTCCCTTTCCCGGTGTACAGTATGCTCTTCCAAATGTAGCCCGTTGATGCCTCGCATAACATGTAGGACTTCACTCCAAACCGGGCCCTCTTGGACGCAATGTACTGTATCCAGGACAGTCTGCCTTTGTACGCCATCAAGCTTTCATCCACACTTATGTCCCTCTGGGGTACATTAGTGTTGCGGAAGTTTTCCACCACCTGATGAAAAACCTCCCAGATCTTTTTCAGCTTTGGTGCAGGGTGGGTGGACTCATCGAAGGCGGTGTTGTCTGCAAAGTGAAGAAACTTCATGATGAGTCCAAAACGGTACTCCGACATTACCGTGCCAAAGAAGGGGGTAGCGATTATTTTGTTAATCAACCAGTACCATTTCTGCAGGGGCTTCCCCACCACCCCCTGCAGAATAATTAGTGCAAGGAACAGCCACAAGTCCTCCTTGGTGATAGGCTCCCACATCCTGCTCCTGGAAAATGGCACTCATGGAACAGCCATTTCTTGCGCAGCATAGCGGTTCATCTCCACCACAATTTTATCAATAACAGCGTCACTGAAGAACAGCTGCAGGTAGGCCAGGGGGCAGTGATCACATTCAACCTTCAGGTCGGGCTCCCCAATAAAAGGGAAACAGGGGGGGGGGGCGGTGGTGGGGCCTGAGTGGTGTTGATTGGGCACCAAACACGTGCATCACTAACCTCTGTGTCCCTGGTGATGGAGTCGCTGTCGCTCTCAAAATTTAGACAACAGGTTGCCAGGCGCATCACTGTCACTGGAGTCCTCCAGCAACTGCAAATCCGGATCGCTGTCCTCGAACGGCATCAGCTCTTCCGCTGTGGGACGCTTCGAGGATGACACCATAGCAGGTGACAGGCAGGTGGCAGGAGAAGAGCGTAGTCAAAATCCAGGCAGAGGTCGGTACACAGAAATCCAATATCAGGCAGAATCAGCAGGCAAAGAGCGTAGGTCAAAATCCAGGCAGAGATCGGTACAAAGAAATCTAATATGAGGCAGAATCAGAAGGCAAAGAGGGTAGTCAAAAATCCAGGCAGAGGTCGGTACACAAATCCAAAAATCAGTAGGCAGATCAGAGATCACAGCACAGGTCACAGCTCACAGCAGGGAACCAAATGGCAACAGTGTATTGGATACACATGTATTTGATTCATGTGTATCCAATACAATGCACTTTACAGCCAATAAAATTCATTTTTTAAATTTCCTGCCCCACCCCCATGGCAACACCGCCACTCCGCTGTTCTGATTGGCCGATGTGTCCCCAAGAGAATAGTAGTGATGTGGAGGTCCCGGCAGCCGGACAAACGCCGCTGCAGGTGGTGGGAGAGAGGCCGGAGTCCCTGGAAAGTGGCGATCGCACGAGGGACTCCTGCAAAACAGGTACATTTGCCGCCGCGGCTCCAATCACATGGATCGCCGGGTCCCCGCAAGATTACCGGGGATATGGGGATCCCGGCGGCCGCACAATAGTGCCAAACTTTGGGGGACAGATGCAGGAGTCCCGCTGAGCAGCGTCGATCGGCGCGCGGGACTCCTGCACGCAGGCACAGCAGTTTTTTCACTGCCCCGACCTGAGCTTGGGCTTACCCATAGCAGCTGCTTTTTCCTACCCCGAGCTCAGGTCGGGGATACCGCCAGGAAGGTTAAGGACAACGACCTGTACCGGGTGGCAACACTGCTAGACCCTCGGTATAAGCACAATGTTACCGAAATTCCACAAGGCAGAAAGGATGCAGCAGTTGCACAACAAGCTGGCAAGGATGCTTTACACTGCATTTAAGGGTGATGTTACAGCACAACGGGAAAGAGGTGCCAGTAATCCTCCTCCTTTCACTGCCACACCGGCAAGGACAGGGCGCTGCAGCGATGTGATGGTGATGTTGGACATGCACACTTTCTTTAGTTCAACGCCTCGCCACAGCCCTTCAGGATCCACCCTCAGAGAACACCTCGACCGGCAGGTAGTGGGCTACCTCACCATAAGTGCAGATATCGACACACTGAGGAGTGATGAATCCCTGGACTACTGGGTGCGCAGGCTTGACCTGTGGCCAGAGCTGTCACAATTTGCCATCGAACTTCTGGCTTGCCCTGCCTCAAGCGTCCTGTCAGAAAGGACCTTCAGCGCAGCAGGAGGGATTGTCATTGACAAAGAGAAGTTGCCTAGGTCACAAAAGTGTTGACTACCTGACCTTTATTAAGATGAATGAGGCATAAATCCCGGAGGGTTACTGCACGCAGGAAGACTTGTGACTTAGGGCTTGATTCACAAAGCATGGAAACTGTTTAGCACGGGTGTGCTAAACAGTTAGCACGTGAAGTGCTTTTTTCGCGGACTTTTGCGCGCGCAAATTGCCGCGATTCGCGCGACCGCGGACTTTTGCGCGTGCAATTTGCTGCAAATTGCGCGCTCAAAAGTCCGCGATCGCGCGAATCGCGGCACTTTGCGCACGCAAAAGTCCGCGAAAAGCACTTCGCGTGCTAACTGTTTAGCACACCCGTGCTAAACAGTTTGCACCGCTTTGTGAATCAAGCCCTTAGTCCCCAAACTCCCCCACACAGCTGTCTTTACTCTCTCCACATCATGTTCTTGGGACATTTTCTCCAGGTAAATCCTGAATTTTTCAGGCCGCTGCTACAGCAGTATTTAAGCAGCTCTGCCTGTATCCACAGTGCTGCTCGTTCTGACAGCTTGGCTGACCATTCCCGGTGAACCGTTGTTCCTGTGCTTTATTTCCTGATCTGATTCCTGTTGTGACCTCTGGCTTGTGATCCCGACCTCCGCTGATCGCTGCCCGCCTCGACCCTTGGCTCTGTTCTTGGACTATTGAAGTTTGCCGCCTGCCCCGACCTCTGGCTTGTGACCCCGACCTCCGCTAATTGCCGGCCTGCCCCGACCTTTGGTTCGTGACCCCGACCACCGAAGATCGCTGCCGGCCCCGGACCTTGGACACCGTCTGACCAAGTCCTCTCCACCATTAGCGTCACCGTTCTCCTGACCACTTGCTGAGGTTATCCCAGTAGTGACCTGGTAGGGCACTAGGCAGCGAATTCCCACATCCCCCTCAAGGGGGTGTGATCCTGCATTCCCCTCAAGGGAGTGTGGGTGAAGACCCGTTGTCACCTAGACTCCGCTACTGGGCAACACCTCTTCCATCGTGGGAAGGTCAAAGGAGACTGAAGATCTATCTGAAGTCTAACAGTAACGAGCAGCCATTATGGACGCTAGTGGAGCTCGTACGCCGGTGGAAATCCTCTACGAGTTAGTGACTCAGTTGCGGGTTTCAGTGGATGAAGTCCAGAGGGGATACCAAGACTCCGTGGTTCAATGATGGCTCTGGCTGAAGATCCTGTCTCTGTCCAGGCCCCTGCTCCCGCTGTTGCTCCTCCGACCAGTGGTGAATCAGTTCCAGTTGAGGGAGCTGCCTACCTTGTTCCTGAATCCAGACTACCTTTGCCCGAGCGGTTTTCAGGGGATCGCTCTAAGTTTAGATGGTTCCAGAGTGCTTGCCGTCTCCACTTTTCGCTGTTACCTCGCACTTATGCCAATGAAGAGATTAAAGTAGGAGCAGTCATCTCCCTTCTCCAAGGAGAACCACAGGCCTGGGCTCTTCGTTTGGTCGAACAGCGCCATCCGTCACTACAGAGTCTGGATTCCTTTTTTGAGGCTATGGCGGAGATCTTTGATGACCCTGGGCGGGCTGCCTCTGCTGAGAATGCTCTTCAGTCTCTTTGTCAGGGGAGAAGACCGGTCGAGGATTATGTGATGGAGTTCCGCCGCTGGGAGGCAGACGTTTCATGGAATGTCTCAGCTCTCAGTTTCCAGTTTCATCAAGGGCTTTCAGACAATCTTAAAGACGAACTAGCCAGGGTCAGAGTTCCAGAAACGTTGAAGGACCTTATTCGCCTCTCCATACAGATCGATAGGCGTCTGAGGGAGAGACGTTCCGAGAGGTCTTCTTCTTTCAAACCAGCTTGGAATCTGTCCAATCCAAGGTCTCTTCCTGCACCAGCGGTCCCTATTTCTACCACTCAGGAGGAGCCCGAACCCATGCAAATCGGGCTTGCCCGTCCCGCTTTATCACAAGAGGAAAGACAGCGCCGGAGATCATCTAACCTTTGCTTGTATTGTGGAAGCCCGGGTCATTTCCGTATAAACTGCCCAGTTAGACCCTCTGGTGAGCCTGAATTTTCAGTGTGTGCAAGCGGTACTCTGCCACCTCCACTTGCCTCTTCTCATGTGAGCAAGGAAGGATCCGCAGACCAAGACAGGTTGAAGTGAAAAAGGCTGAAAAATTTATTTGAAAAAATCCACAAGAAATGCAATAAAAACACAGGATCAACTGACGCGTATCGGGCCTACCATCTGCCCTTAGTCGTAGTTAAAAGTGAACCTGCACAGGAGGAAATTTATATGAGACCGGGGAGACAAAACTCCACCCCAGTGGTGTAGCTAAGGAGCTGTGGGCCCCGATGCAAGTTTTACAATGGGGCCCCCCAAGCACTCTATACATAACAATTTATACGGCGCACCAAAACCTTCCAATGGCAACTACAGTGTCAGAGGTGCAAGAAGGGGATGGGGAACAGTTTGTTAATGATTACCACTATTCAAAGTATCTACAGAAGTCATTATTATGAGCATAGGACCAATAGAGAGCTAATTCTGTAGTTAAGGGAGGGCCCTGCGGGGCCCCTCTGGCCCAAGGGCCCCGATGCGGTCGCTACCTCTGCACCCCCTATTGCTACGCCCCTGCTATACCCCCGGAAACACACAAACCACCTCTTAAAGGAGCATACATCCACAAGAAATACAATAAGAAAGTTACAATAATAGCATTGGAGATATCGTATAAAAGATGTAAAATGTTATCATTGAAGACTGCTGAAATAAATGTAAATACACAAATAAGTATAGACATAAGGAGCAAGGGCAGCAATGGCAATACATACAAGTTACTAAGTAAACACGATGTATATATAATCGAATGGTAAAAACATATAAAGCTTCAATATGGACAGACTAGACTCAAGTCCCACTTTTTATTTAAACCATGGGGTACACGAGTGCCCAGTCTGTGGATCCAAAACGCTTCTCGTTTCAACAACAACCTTTGCATGTCACAACCCCTAACTGGACACACCACCCGCTCTACCCCCTGAAAAACAAAGGAGGATAAATCCTTCTCATGTACCATCTCAAAGTGCTTGGAAACCGCAGATTTGCGGAATGTGTTCCAATTTGTGCCGCAATAATGTTCCGCTATGCGGGCTCTAAGATGACGAGTGGTGCACCCTACATATTGCACACGGCGTGTCATGCAAGAAATGACATAAATTGTGTTTTTGGTATTGCAATTCACATACTGCTTTATTGGAAAGCTCTTATTGTGTGCAAAAGAAAATATGGAATTATTAGTTCTATGACACTGGCAATACTTGCATGTGGAAAACCCACAAGGGTAGGAGCCAACTGTCGCCAACCATGTGGGGGTACGGGGGAGAGAGGGGGACCGGAAAAGGCTAGGTGAGAGAATGGACCCTAAAGTGCGGGCCCTCCTAGCAGAAAAGCGACACCCTCTGTCAAGGATGGTTTTAAGTTTTGTATCAGGATACAGCACAGGGATATATTTTTTAACAATGTTTGTAATTTTATTAAACTCAAGGCTGTAGCCGGTGACAAAAGTAACCTGGTCCTCTCCGGCTCCACCACCCAACCTGCTTTCCAGTAGGTCCGAACGCGGTCTCCTGGTGCCCTTTTGACGCCCCACTGCCAACTGTCTAGCAGTATAGCCTCTTTGTTTGAGTCTGGTCTCAACTAGATTACATTCCTGTTCAAGATCAGACGGATCTGAGCAATTACGCCTGGCCCTAATAAATTCACCCGTGGGGATGGCATTTATGGTGTGTCTAGGGTGGCATGAGTTGGCAAGTAGGATGGAATTACCTGCCGTGGGCTTTCGGAAAGTACGGGTGGAAACTAAATGAGATGCAGGGTCCCCTCTAAGGGTAAGATCCAAATAGTCAATCTTGACCGGATCCGAGCACATAGTAAATTTCAAATTAAGATCATTAGTATTGACATAGATCAAAAACTCTTCCAGGAGGGCCGGAGGGCCTTCCCACACCAAAAGAAGGTCATCTATAAACCTGCCATACCAAATGATATGGGAAGCGAAGGGGTTATCATCTCCAAAGATGCGGAGCTCCTCCCACCACCCCATATAGAGGTTGGCAAGGGAGGGGGAAAACTTCGCCCCCATGGAAGCTCCGCATCTCTGGAGATAAAACCCCAAATCAAACATGAAATAATTGTGTGTGAGGAGGTACCTCACAGCCCTCCCAAGGAAGGCCTGTAGGGATGCATCAAAAGAGGAGTATTTACGGAGATGAAAGTCCATGGCCTCCAAAGCCAGATCATGTGGAATCGAAGAATAAAGTGATGTGACGTCCATGGTCACCCACACGAACCCGTCCTCCCAGATAAAGCCATCAAAACTGGAGAGTACGTGACGGGTATCCTGCAGGTAGCCAGGAAGTCTGACAACCAAAGGCTGTAAATGCGCATCGACCCATTCCCCCAGACGCTCACCCACGGAGCCAATGCCGGCCACAATTGGCCGGGCCCGCGGGGGAACGTCCGGTTTATGGATCTTCGGGAGATGGTGAAAAACGGGCACAACCGGGTGCAAGGGACACAAGAATTCGGACATGCGTTTAGTCAAAACACCCGTGCTGTGCCCAAAGTCCAGCAGCGCCAGAAGGTCCTGAAGGAAAGCCTGCGTAGGGTCCCGAAGTAAGGGCCGATATACAAGCCCATCCCCTAACTGTCTGAGGGCTTCTGCTCGATAGTCCAGGGCATCCTGGACCACGACCGAACCCCCCTTGTCAGCCGAGCGTATTACAATATCATTATTGCTCTCAAGAGCGGCTAAAGCTTGTTGCTCGGATGCTGAGAGGTCAGATGGGGCCCTGGACGCCCTGGACAGAACGGTCAGCTCCCTCTCAATGAGGTCCTGGAATGAGTCTATCTCAGGAGACCTAGCATTCACAGGATAAAAGGATGGATTAGAAATTCTGACAGGGACAACTTGCTGTAAATCAATCCCGCCAGAAGTATGCTCATCGAGGTCCCGCAATGCAATAAGAGCCCTAATGTCCCGAAACGGGGAAACATCCCCGATATGATTCTGGAACAAGGGCAATGCATCACGGGACTCCGCAGAGTCAAGATCATCCGACAGAAAATGCTTTTTCACCACTAGGTTTCTCACGAATTTGTTGAGATCCAGGATGGTGTGGAACAAATTGAAATGACATGAGGGAGCAAAAGATAGACCCCTAGATAAGAGATTGATCTGATCAGAAGAAAGAGTACAGCTGGAAAGATTAACAACATTCTGAATGGGAGGATCTGGAGTTCCTAATGATAATTTTGATTTGTTATGTTTGCGCCCCGCTCGGCGGGTGCGTTTCTTTTTTGTCTCCGTTTTTTCGGTTTGGTTGTCCTCTTGGGTGTTTGCTGATAGGGTGTAGAGAGAATGGGAACACCTGATGTCTGGAGTATTGGGGGGACCCCTGGTGTATGGGAGACTGTGGGAAAAACAGATTGTAAATTGGTACGGTGTGTGTCAGACACCTCTGAGGTGTCAGAAAGGGATCCTAGATTGTCCGATGAACTGAAACTCACATTCTTTTTTGGAGTAAATTTTTTAAGAATGGATTTAGGTGACCTGTAAAAAGATTCCCATCTGCCCCATTCGTATACCACATTTTTATTATAATCATTTGTGTCTCTGAGGAATTTCACACGCTTGGTCTTCATGATGATTGTCTCCAACTTATTAATATTAGTCTTCAACTTAGAATGCAATTCATCATAGAAAGGCAAAGTGTCAAAGATTCTCAGATCTTGATTGGTTTTGTCTATCTGTAGCTTCAAATCCGTGAGTTTTTGCTCCTCATATGTCACTATAAGTCTCATAAGTTTTAGGGAACAGTCAGACAAAATCTGGTTCCACTCTAGAATGAAGCTGTCGGAGTACACTGTGGTGGGAAACTTTTTAATGCGTAAGCCTCTGGGTATAATCCCTTTACTGATGTAATGTTTTAAGCTGGTTACATCCCACCACAGACGCACTTCCTTATCCATCAAACACTCCAGAGTGGTTTGCAGAGAATGCAAGGTGAGTTCTGGCTGAAGGCTAGCTGCGTTAAGGTTACCTGAATGTCCCGCTTACCCTCTCGTTGCAGGAATCATCAGGAAGAAGCGTCACGATTGAAGCCATCGTAGACTCAGGAGCCTGCTCATGTTTTCTGGACATCCAACTTGCTCAACGTCTGGGATTACCCACTTGCCGTAAACGCCAACCGCTCATCATCCAGCTGACAGATGGTTCTGCTACTTGCTCTGGTCCAGTCACTTTAGAGACTCTGCCACTCCTTGTTCCCATCCAGGGGGAGCACCAAGAGTATTTAAGTTTTGATTTACTGCCATCTCTGCTGTTCCCTGTCATCTTGGGAATGCCCTGGTTAAGGACTCATAATTCTGCTATAAACTGGATCTCACGGGAAGTGTCTTTCCATTCAGACTACTGTTTACGTTCCTGCTTTTCCCGTGCCGGAGTTCTGTTCTGTCTGAATTCGCCTAAGAAGGACATTATTCCTGAAATGTATTACGATTTCTTGGACGTTTTTGATAAGGTGAAAGCGGACACTCTTCCCCCTCACCGTCCTTACGACTGTCCTGTCGACCTTCAACCAGGAGCTCCAATACCTTTTGGAAGAACCTATCCTCTTTCCGAGCCAGAGACATTGGTTCTCAAAGAATACATAGAGGAGATAAAGTAAGCGTCTCAACCAACACTTCACTGGTTGAGACGCTTCCTATGTCCACCCCCACATAGGAAGCCACAGCGCCCACATCCCACAAATAAATAGGAGGGAACAAAGAAATGGGAAAGGAATGCGGGGAATGAGAGAGGGGAGGGAATAAAGGTAGATAAGACAAGAATGAAAGGAAGAAGAAAATAATTAAAATTATTTGTGTACGATAGGCGCATGGTGGCCCCATCAGGAGCGGAACAGCACCACCGGGCTTAAAAGGAGGACTCTGCTTGAATAGAACTAATCCACAAAGAGTGGCCTTTCATTAAGTTTATATACAAACAAAACTAGTATAAGTGTAAGTATGCAATTATAATAATAATACAATATTAAGCATATCAAAAATTAACTACAATTTACAAGAGATAAAGAAGGCTTGTGGAGGATTTCCGCCGTGTCAGCGCACGCGTTGTGCGCTGATCACGGAGAAAGTTCCACAATCGTTACAGTATGACCAGCCCAACCCAAAACCCCAGTGTAGACGGAATTTCCGATTTGTACGATCTTGTCGAATATGGCTCTTGTACCTTTAAGAGATTTAAAAAACTTGAACCTGAACCAGCAGACGAATTTTTGTCTGAGTGTACGAAACTGTTAGCGAACCCTGAATTCCAATGCACCCCAGTGTCTACCTGGGCCCCCCAAATGGTCTACATTCTGTTGGGGGGCGAAATGTCAATGTGGGCTTATGATGTGTTAGATCATACCACCCTGAGTCAAAGACCCCTGGAATTCTTGGCCTTTTTAATTCACAATTGGCTGAGATTACCTCAATTACCATGCCCCCTTAACGAGTTGTTGTCAGCAGCTCAATCAGCTGTTCCATCTACTCTTTCATCCATAAAGCAGCCATCCAAAGCCTCTAAGTCTAAACGTAAAAGATCTAGGAAGGCTTCCCAGCGGAAAGATCCGTTGCCCATAGCAACCACAAATAAAGAGGTTATTTCTGTCAAGTCTGAAATGGGAAAAACCATGCAGTATGATAATGATGTTTATAATGCATCTGCTGATCAGTTTCCAGGTTTTTTGCCCCAATCCAAAGCTTATGTGGATCCTGCTATAAGTAGGATCGCACACTACATTAAAGCAGTTAAAAAATCTGTTCTTGTTCCTGAACTCCACCCCTATGGAGATTATCTGGATACTGGCCTGTTTGAACCCCCATTTGCTTCCTGGGATGTTGGGGCCTTGCTGGAGGAATTCGATTTTGATTGGAAAGCCTTTTGCGATTTTTGCATCGCAAAAAGCGAAGATGTCTTGAATGCTTGTCTTGATTCTATGTACCTTCTGATTGATTCCGATGAATGTGACAAGAATGATGTGGATCTGGTGATCTATGTATGGCAAACGATTTTGGATGAGTTGCACACACACCAACCAATTGATTCCAATAAAGAGACATTGTTGTCGGATGATTGTTCCTGCCTTTCTGGGGTAAAGCATGAGAGTCTTGACTTTGTGCAATCTGAAATGAATGAGTATGCCGCTGTGGTTGATTCCTGTGCGAATCCTGAAGGATTCTCTCCTGACAGTGTGCAGTTGGAATCTGTGCGATCTGATGCCTGTTTCTTGGATGTTCCTGCAGATTGTGATCGGCATGAGTCTGCCGGTTTCCTCAAGGATGTGTGGGATCATTTGTCATTTAGAAACAGATCTTTGAGATCTTCCATCTGTGACCCTGCTATGGGGAAAGTTTCTCGACTGTGCAGCGTCAAAAGTAAAATTAATATGCCTAATAAAGTTTATCCTGTTGATGTCGCTATTTCTTCTGCAAATGATTCCCTGTCTCACCCTGTTCTCACCTGTAAGGGCCCGTTGCCTGGAGACAGTTGCTCCAGTGTTTCGGTCCTAGATGCCTTGCAGTCTGCTCCGCAGATCACGGAGGTTTGCGCTATGCTATGGAAGCATCAGTTTCACAACCTAAAGTGAATTTTGATTCGCAGGTTTTGCGTTCTGATTCCTCGGATTCGACATTGTTAGCCGAATCTAAGAGTGAGACAGCGCTTCAGTTTTGCGAATCTGATGCTGAACCTTCTTTGCCTTATTCAGAGATGCTTTCTCTGAGCCTGCCCTGTACCATGAATAACAAAACGATGTCCAATCACACTGACATTTGGGAGTCCCTTTCTTGCTTTGAAGAAAGTTCTGACTCTCCACCCTGTACTCTGGATGAGTCAATATTGCCTTGTACAATATCTCCTGCCCTGCCCCTAGAGGCTCGTCTAGGTATTGCTGCTATTTTTACCTGTTTTTCTGCAGTTTTGGAGTTGCAAGCTAGTTTGACTGCTACGCAGAATTCTGGGTGCAGCGAGATTAAAGTTAGGGAGTCAGTATGTGGTCCAGTGAATATTCCTGTACGTTCCACTCATGATGACGAAATTCAGTCTCAGTTTATGGTGGAACCTTCCCTGGGACATCTGCCCTGTTCTCAAAATAAAGTTCCAGTTTTGCCCTGTAACATGGATAGTACAGAATCCTTCTTAGAAAACTTGAAAAATGATGTTCCTGAGGTCTTGTTTGATGTTCTGGAGGTCTCCGAGTTCCTCCCAAAGGGTGCAGAACTTGTAGGAGATGTCTCCTGCCCCCCAAGTCCTTCTGAGGTGTTACTCTCTTCCGTAGGCATTGCTGCCTTGCTGGCTACCTTTTCAGCTCTGATGGAGCTTCACTCATATGTAGTCAATGATGATAGTATCCGAGTCTTCTTTTGAAAGTCCAGTGCCTGTGACCTCCACTCATGATGATTCTCTGTCCGGTACTGGTTTTGGTCTTGTCGTGCCGGACTCTGAGGTTGGCAGTTCCCCGACATGTCCTGAGGTTTCTCCTGTGCTGGTGTACCCCAGTGTGCTCTGTGACCCAGAAAGCCCAAGTGTGCCTCGGTTACCAGCGTACTCAGATGCTTCCTCGGTGGAGACATGCTCTGATATGGCCTGCCTGCTTGCATGCCCAGAAGTGGTCCCTGAAAGTCTTGATCTTGATGGGTGTCCTCGTAATTCTGAATCCGGAATTGTCATTGGTTCCATGGGGGTTCTTGGTAATTCTCCATGTGAGCCTGGTGATTGTTCTGCCCTCTTGGGATCTCTGTGGAGCTTCAAAAGGTTCTGGGAGATTCCGGGAGAAATTTTGCTTGGTACCCTGGATAAGATCAACGGTGGCTTTTGTGTTGTAAGGGACACTTCGAACAGGTATTGTGGCAGGTTTGGTATTTTCGGACGCTCCTTGGAAGGTGGTGGGTATTGTCTGGAGGGTGTCGATGGCTTCTTCTCTGGCGTTCACAGTCCTGATGGGTGTTATACTGAGACTGGTAGTACTGATGGGCATGTTTCGGTGGCTTCTGTTTCGGATGAGGTCGGTTTCGGGTGGACTGACTCTGGAATTGGACCTTGTCGGGCTGCCCCGACCTTCATGAGTCTTCAGTTCGAGTCTGTTGCTAATAGCAGTTTTGAGGGTCGTCTGGAATTCGACCCTGGAGGGGGGGTACTGTGATGATTTGCTCAGCTGCCTGTGCAGGCAGGCAGCCTTTTGAGCATTGTGTAGGTTTGCATGCTGCAGGACTCTGGAAAGAAGAGCTTCTGTCAGTTTTGCAGCTTGTGCTTGCAGAGGAATTTGCATACGTTGTCATGCAAATTGCCTGGCCACATTCATTGGAGGCGTGTACTATAAGTACTATGTCTTTCCCACAATGCTTCGCTGGTCATAAGGATTTCGTCCTATGTAACACTCCTGGTGGGGTGTCAGCCTTACTCTCTGTTTGAAGATCAGCTTAGAGTAATTCCTGGAAACTGTGCTAGGAAGATTTCCCTAGTGCAGTTAGGATTGTTTATCTGTTTTGTTTGTCTGTTGCGATTGTCCTGTCCCAGCGGTGGTCGATAGGAAGTCGTTCTGATCTCTGTTCTTGGAGCATAGCTGGTGCAGCGGTTGCTACCAGCTATCTCTTCTGTTCTGCCTCTCTGGATCGTGCTAGCCACTTTTCGCTAGCGCTGTGGATCCTTCTGTTCTGTCTCCTGGGATCGCGCTAGCCACTTTTCGCTAGCGCTGTGGATCCTTCTGTTCTGTCTCCTGGGATCGCGCTAGCCACTTTTCGCTAGTGCTGTGGATCCTTCTGTTCTGCTACTCTGTACCTGGATCGCGCTAGCCACTTTTCGCTAGTGCTGTGGATCCTATCTCTCGCTTGTCCCTGTTTTCGTGTGTCTGTCTTGTCTGCTACGACCGCTTGCTGGAGGCTCGGTGAGGTAACCGTTAAGCATTCGCGTCCTCTGTTTCATGTTTGTCTGTCGATGGTTAGTTAGGCGTGCTTGTCTCTATTGTGCTTATCACGTGGAGACCGCGCATAACCGCGTGCACTGTTGCGAATGAGTGCGGTGTTCGCGGTTAGCTAGCGTTTGTTATTTTCCGCATCTTCTCATTGTATTATTTGCTGTGCCTTTGCTACCCTCGTATTCTATTCTGATCTGCCTTGTGTCACGTCTGGCGATCGCACCTCTCGCGATCGCGTTCCTATTTTATATCTGCTGTTGTGTGTGCCCGGTCGCGGGGTGGTGACTGGATTGGCGCACACACGTACAACCTGTCCCTTTGCTCGTTCTCATTCGCAATCGCCTCTCTTGCGATTGCGTTCTGCGCTTCGTACAATTCCTGTCTGGCATTTGTGGAGGTACAGAGGATTGGTTCATCTGCACTCCACAGCGCCATCTGCCGACAGGAATTTCCCTCTACAAGTGCGTAGCACCTTTTGCTGGGTGCCTGCAATTACACGCTTGTGGAGGATTTCCGCCGTGTCAGCGCACACGTTGTGCGCTGATCACGGAGAAAGTTCCACAATCGTTACAGTTTACAGGCTAAAGCAGTTGCATGTATTTTTGGAGCCACCAATAACCTGGAACTGTTTGTTATATAGAGCCATGCTCTTTTTTGCAGTCCACATATATCGGATAGCATGCTGGATTTGGGATTATACATTCCTGTTGATTTGCTGAGAGGACTTTGCATCATTTAGGCTGGTATTAGCAATATGTTGAGCAGGCTTACAGACCGTTTACCAACAACTCCTTTGCCTATCTTCAATTGTATGGATAATTTTGTCTTTTTTAGGGTACTTTATTTGTATTAATAAATATTTTTCATACTTTTTTACCACATGACTCATTGAGTGCTTTGGCCTGCAGCTGGGTTCTGCTTTTTTTCTCTACACATTACGGTTTAGTAGCCAGACCACTCTGAGCCATGTTTAAATATTGAATTTTTTAGATATATTTGATAACAGTGAAGTGTTGGTTGAGACGCTTACTTTAGCTCCTGTTCTAGGCCCACTCCTTGGGCCATCCCCATTTAAGGCGACTCAACCGCTCACTGTTTCTAATATTGTATACTGCATGTATTTTTTGAAGTTTAATTAAAGGACATTTCAGGGGTGTCCCAGGGGTGTTCTCCGGCCTTCGGCAGAGGCACCACCCCGGAGTCCCCGGGGGGTTAGGCAGGTTTGGACATTGACGGGCGACACTGGCAGCCATGTTTCGGTGGGACAGTTTCATACAGGACCTTCAGGGTGAGAGGGAACTTGTTCCCTCTGGACCACTGGTTGACAAGGAGATACTATATAGTTTCAATCGTTTACAACGTTTATTAGAAACAAAGTCTAGGAAATATTGGGATTTAATATACATTGACAAATATATTGCCGAGCAGATTTGTCCACATCATATGCGGGTTCAAATCTTTCCCACTTCACAGCATGTGACTGAGGATTTTTAAAAGAGATGGGAACCAAATTTTGAAAAAAGTTCACAAATAGCATTGACATATATGAAGGAATTACACCAAGCTGACATCAACTCCCTGGATAAGCAGATTAAAGCCCTTAATACCCGTTTAGAGATTCATAAGGACAAATCTATTTTTGCATCTAGAAATGAACTTTTGAAAAAACATATCCACAAATATAACTTGGTCATAATTGACAAAAAAGAGTCCAAATTTGAGAGAGATAAACTGTCATATAAAATGAGTCAAGCGTACCTATGGAATATGAACAAAAAACCACCAGGTAGGCCCCGACCGAAACCTCAGGGACCTACTCCCCATAACACAAGAGAAGCCTCGGATAGTATATCCAAGGTTCCCACCAGGGCCGGCTTTAGGGGGGGGCGAGAGGGGGCAGAGCCCCCTCAAATAGACTTCTTGCCCCCTCAAATCAGCCGCTCTGCCACTGCTTCCTGGTCCATGAAACGCGCAGTGGCAGTGTGAGTGTAGTGAGCGGCAGGCGCGTCGTAATGACGCCGCCACTCTCTGCTCTCCCTCCTTGCACTCAGCTGTACAGTGGCTGGGGTACGCAGTGCCAAGCTGCTCCGCCCCTTCTTCCTGTCACCTTCCTAGATTTGGCCCTCCCAGCTGGATTTGAATTCAGCGCGGTCTCGCTGAGGCTGGGGGGGAGCAGAGCAGAAGTGTGCCGACAAGATCAAAGGGCTGCAGGCACCTGCTGGCACTTCACTGCTCTGAAGACTGAGCAGCGATGAAGCAAGACTGACTGATGAGGGGGAGAACACTGAATGTTCTCACAGCTAGGAACTCGGAGGATGCAGTGGCAGCTGGCCAGCAGAGCTTTGAGGACTGCACGTCGGGGGAGGAGGTCTGGATTCCTGTCTATCTTCTTGGGGATTTTTGTGTGTGTCTGTCTCTCCCCCTCTCTCTCCCTCCCCCCCCCCCCCTCTCTTTTTCTCACCCTCCTTCTTTCTCTGTCTCGCTCTGTGTGTGTGTAGGTAGTGTTATGTGTGCAGTGCAATGTGTGTGTGTTGGGGTAGTATGGAAACAGTGTGTGTGTTGTGTGCCCATGTGTGTGCCTCTCTCTCTGTGTCCTAGTGTGTGTAGTGTTGTGTTGTGTGCAGTGCAGTGTGTGTGTTGGGATAGTATGGAAACGGTGTGTGTTGTGTGCCTCTATCTGTGCCCATGTGTGTGCCTCTCTCTGTGTCCGTGTGTGCGCGCGCGCCTCTGTGCCCAGTCCTGTGTGCGTGTATGTTTTTTGTTGTGTCCCCCCCATCGTGTGTGTGTGTGTGTGTGTAGGGGGTGTGTGTAGGGGGTGTGTGTAGGGGGTGTGTGTGTAGGGTGTGTGTGTGTGTGTGTGTGTGTGCCTCTCTCTGTGTCCGTGTGTGCGCACGCGCCTCTGTGTCCAGTCCTGTGTGCGTGTATGTTTTTTGTTGTGTCCCCCCCATCGTGTGTGTGTGTGTGTGTGTGTGTGCGCGCGCGCATCTGTGTCCAGTCCTGTGTGCGTGTATGTTTTTGGTGTGTGTGTGTGTGCTTCTTTCTGTGCCCTGTGTGTGTCTCTCTTAGTGATATAGCCCCTGCTAAAGCTTATACTCTGTGCTTGTACTGACAGTAAACTAGCTGCAGTGTGAGATCTCTGATGCCTCCATTATGTACAGTGTAAGCTGTTCCTCTATGCCTGTACTGATACTAATCTAGCTGCAGTGTGTGCTGATCTCTGCTACCTCCAGTTTGTACAGCATTAGCTGTTACTGTGTGCCTGTGCTGATGGTAAACTAGCTGCAGTGTGTACTGATCTCTGCTACCTCCAGTATGCACAGCATTAACTGTTACTGTGTGTCTGTACTGATGGTAAACTAGCTGCAGTGTGTACTGATCTCTGCTACCTCCTGTATGTACAGCATTAGCTGTTACTCTGTACCTAAACTCAACGTTAACTCACTGTAGTGTGTGCCCTTCATTTCTAATCCCCGTGTGTTGTTCATTTCTACCCCTACCTCCAGTATGTACAGTATAAGCTGTTACTCTGTGCCTGTGCTGATAGTAAACTAGCTGAAGCATGTTTTGATCTCTGCTACCTCCAGTATGTACTATATAAGTTGTTATTCTGTGCCTTCTGATTGTAAACCAGCTGTATTGTATGTACAGTATTAGCTGTAAAGCCTGGTACACACATAAATTTTGATTGGCCAATTTTACTCTTCTAGGTATTATGAGAGCTCAGCTCTGTTCATAGTATTTAAAGTCTGTTGGCCCTCATACTAGATGGGGGTGGTACAATTGGTCAGTGATTGGCCAATCAAAATTGAACGTGTGTATGCATTTTTACTCTATGCCTATACTAATAGTAAATAATCTAATTAAAGGATAGGAGGCTCCACCCAACATTTTTCTGGGCAGGCCCTTTATCTTTAGGTTACAACGCTGCTAAGTTCATGTATATTTGGCCCCACCCATGACCACGCCCATGGTCTGCTGCATGACCACGCCCATTTTTCGGCGCGCCGCGCATAGCGCGGCGCAGGGGTTTTTTTTGTGCCCCCTGCAAATTTCTGTCTGCCCCCTCATATGTGCCTGTCTAGAACCGGCCCTGGTTCCCACCAGCGAGGATGAGATAATCTCAGATGCTCCTTAAGATCACCCCAGTGACACTAAATGCACGGAGATCCCCACACAGGGGGTGAATACTCCCACTGCCCAAATAAAGAGAAAGGAAATGACCTCACCCCCTATCACTTCTGACAATTTAGGATCACAGAAAGATATAGACACTTTTTTTAGAGAGCACTATTGCGTCCAACAAACCAAAAGGAAGAGAAAAAGGCAAAGAAAAAGACAAAAAAGTAACGGTCAAAAGTGCACAAATTCCAAGGAACACTTCACTTTCCCCACATCAAATGAACCCTTCCAAGAAAATGAATATGGAGCAGTATCTGCATCCGAAAAAATAGATATTGATGAAAAAGCGGTAGTTAATCTTAGTCATACCCCATTAACACGAGATCAAGTCTCAGTTTTGTCATTAGGTTTGGGTTTCTCATTGGCACAAAACATTGACAAATTTAATTGTGCCAAGGATTTAAACCTTTTTGCACGTAAAAATTATCCTCAAACTTCAGCATAAACGTAAAGAAGAAGTCCCATTAGGAGGGGCTATACAAGATCGGTCGGATTTTACCAAAAAAGACTATAGGGCCCTTCGGGATTTGACAGCTTTGTGGGAGGAGGGGTATATACCAGATGAACAGTTGGCTGCGATTGAGGAGGTTACTAATACTAACACTACACAGTTTAAAAATAAGTCTCGTTATTTTCCATCTCTGTCTGCAAATCCAAGGGTCAGTGTCTTTGTGGAGATGGTGCTGAAGGATCTTGATACTTTACATATGGGACATACTGCTGATAATCTTACAGGAGCACAGAAACAGGCTCTTTCTGAGTTGGCACAAATGTCCATGCTCACAGTGAAGCCCTCCGATAAGGGGGGCAACATCGTGGTCATGGACAATGACCAATACGAGAATATGTGTTATCGTGCCTTAAAAAATAAAGATTGGTATCAAAGGTCTGGCGTCCTGAGGGACCAGGGCGTACTCTTTGGAATCATCGATTGGGCAGCCAGCAATGGTACCATATCAAAGGAGGTATCATCTTATTTGAAGATACCTCATCCACAAATACCTACCTTTTACGCATTACCAAAAATTCATAAATCTATGACTAACCCTCCCGGCAGGCCGATAATATCGGCCTGTGGATCACTAACTGAAAATGTTAGCAAATACATTGGTTATCATTTACAAAAACATGTGCAATCTTTACCCTCTTTTGTGCAGGATACCATGCATGTGCTGCGCATCCTTGATGGCCTTCATGTGCGCCCTGGTACCCTCTTGGTGGCGCTAGACGTGGAGGCCCTGTATTCAAGCATACCACATAGAGGAGGAATCCGGGCAGTGGCCAAGTACCTGGATACATTGCCCTGTACTGAGGTGGACCATTCTATTTTTTTATTGGAGTTGTTAGAATTTCTTCTGACACACAATCATTTTGTTTTTGGTACCTCCCATTATCTCCAGGTGCATGGTACTGCGATGGGGACAACATGTGCCCCATCGCATGCAAACCTGTACCTGGGGGCTTGGGAGGCGGAGATTTTTTCAGATGACGATTTGGTTGAGTACCTGTGCCACGTAGAGGCGTGGCACAGGTACATTGACGATATTTTACTTCTATGGACAGGAGGTGAGTCACTACTACTAGAATTTGAAGAAAAACTCAACTCAAACTCCTTCAACCTCAAATTGACATGTGAATACAATGCCACGTCCCTGTCCTTCCTGGATCTCTGGATAGAGATAGGGGAGAAGGGTGATCTGAGCACTAAACTTTACAGAAAACCTACATCGTCTAATACGGTTTTGCCTGCCGACAGTTTCCATCCCCGGCATCTTATTAGGAGCATCCCGAGTGGTCAATTCTTGAGGGCCAGGCGGAACTGTTCCTCACTTGAAACTTTTAAGACTGAAGCCGTTGAATTAAAACGTAGATTTGAGGCCAAAGGTTACTCTAGGTCCAATATTGATAAGGCCTATCATAGGGCCCTCAATTCAGATCGTGGTGCTCTTTTGGGATACCGGAAAAGAACGAATTTGTTTATGGAAACGGTACCGATCATTACAACCTACAATAAACAACAGGAACAATTCCAAAGAATTCTCTCTAGACATTGGTACCTGCTGACAGATGATGCCAGGATTAGACAATGTGTATCAGATAGACCTAAAGTTATTTTTCGTAAGGCTCCCACCATTGCTAACAGAATTGTTAGAAGTCATTATACAGGTAATACTCGTGTTGACCCATGTAGGGAAAGGGGAGTATTTCGGTGTGGATCATGTAATCAATGCCCATTTATAACAGTGGGGCGATCTTATACCTTCCCACATGTTAAGAGAACTGTACATGTCAAGCATTTTATAAATTGCTCAACGGAGGGCGTCATATATGTGCTTAAATGCACTTGTGACGCCTTCTATATTGGCATGACAACGCGTAATTTCCGTCGACGGATTTACGAACATACACAGGATATTGTGGGACACAATCTACATTCTCCTGTGGCCAGACATGTAATTGCATGCAAATCAAATCCATCCAACTGCATTACTTTCAGTGCAGTGGATTGTGTACATCAACCACTGAGAGGTGGAGATTTAGAAAAATTAGTCTTACAGCACAAATGTCGCCTCCTGGCCTCAATGATGAACTGAAATACTCCCCTTTTCTATGATTTTTTCATAGTTTTTCAAGTTTTTTTATAAATATATATATTTTTTATGTTTTTTTGCTGCTGTCACCAGGGACCCTTGTGGTGTAGGTTCCTGCTGATCTGTTCTACCGGATTATGTGGCTGTCATTTGACCCCAGTCGTGTCTTTGCTGTCGCCCCTCTGGACCTTTGGGAGGGTGGCCGACTATCCCTGTCTTGGGCCGGGGACACCGCCCTTTTTTGGGACTCCTTTACCTTCCTCACATGCACTCAGTGCAGGTTGGAGGATTAATTACATTTATAGTTTTTGCCTTCTTTATCTCTTGTAAATTGTAGTTAATTTTTGATATGCTTAATATTGTATTATTATTATAATTGCATACTTACACTTATACTAGTTTTGTTTGTATATAAACTTAATGAAAGGCCACTCTTTGTGGATTAGTTCTATTCAAGCAGAGTCCTCCTTTTAAGCCTGGTGGTGCTGTTCCGCTCCTGATGGGGCCACTATGCGCCTATCATACACAAATAGTTTTTTTTTAAAACAATCAAATTTTATTGAGGTGTTTGAAAAAAGACATACAGACCATCAAATTGCGACAGTGTACATAAGGAGATACATACAATGATAGTCTTATATAAAGACAGCCTAAGAGAGCAAGCGTGTCCTCATTTTTAGGTAGGGATGGGGAGGGAGGAACAAGTAGGGCGGGGGGGGGGGGGGAAGGTAACGGGGAGTGAGAAAGAGGAGAGGGGGGGGGGGTAGGGGGGGGAGAGGGAGGGGGGAGGGAACCAACGGTATCACATACAAAGTAAGATTAATTTCCACATTATAACAGAGATGATATTAGTGTATCAACCAGTTACCCAACCCATATTGGTGTAGTGTGAGTATGGGAGGGCGACTACTGTTAAAAAGTAATCACTACTAATCTCAAAGCTATATGGGGAATGAGTAACTATAGAACCATTACTTACTGGTGATATCAATGATTTAAAGAAAACACACACACCGGCCACACGTATTGCCATGAAAAGTCTTATACCCATTATTGCCTAAAAGGAGTTGTTGGGAGAGATGTTGGGAGAGAGGGAGAGAACCACAGTTAAGGGGTAGCTAAAGGTCATATAATTGGATATGGAGATGAGCCTGGCCGGAGACTCTGATGGCTACTATTGGGGGGTTCTAGTTTTTAAGGAACCTGTTGAAGGCAGCAGAGTCCCTGAACTCCGTCCACACCGCCCATCTGGAGGTGAAATTATGGGGGTTGGACTGGGCTGTCTGAGTGAGTTCGTCCATTCTCATGATATGATTAACATAAGAGATAAGTTCAGGCATCTCAGGGGGGTCCCTTTGGAGCCATTTTCTTGCAATCAATCCTCTGGCTGCTATCAAGATAAATCTGAACATTGATTTCTTAGCTCTGGATATAGAGCCCGGTAGAATGGAAAGGAGAGCGACCTCAGGGGAGGATGACATTGGGCTCAGGTATAAAATATTATGAAGATCAAAGACCTTATCCCAGAATCCCCTTAGTTTTTCACACGCCCACCAGATATGAAAGAAGTCTCCTCTTTCAGAGTCACATCTCCAACAATTCCCAGAGGCATTGGGTTGAAACTTGGATAGTCTAAGTGGGTCTCTGTACCACCTAGTGATAAGTTTATAATTTCTTTCCTGGAGGAGGACTAAGGGGGAGGTCTTATGGGCTAAAGTGAAGGCTTTGTCCCACTCCTCTGTGTCGATCTCCCTACCAAGGTCCCTATGCCAAGTCTCCATTAGCTTTTGGAGGCATTTTTCTCCAGATTCTGCGTTCAGGATGCTATAGATTTGTGAGAGCTGGTGTTCAGGGCTGGAAGTTAAAGAGCATAGATTCTCAAAGGCTGTGAGGGGCCTGTGTAAGTAGCTTTTAGGCTTGAGGGAGCTGTAGAAGATATTAAATTGGTGGCGCAGGAACCAGCCAGGTGGGGGGCTGTGGTCAGTGATATTCCAGTTAGAGGGGGACTGGAGGCTATCGGATGTGATGTAGTGCCTGATCTGGGGCCAATGTTGCCTATGTCTGCCCAGGAAGGAACTTCTGCCCACCCCAGGGCCAAAATCAGCATGATCTAAGATGGATGTAAGCGGACTAGGGATCGTGGAGATATAATAGTTCTTCCTAATACTATCCCAGCGCTCTAATATTGTTCTGGACCAGAACTGGAGAAGGGAATGGTGGGGTCTTCTGGGTTTGGGGGTCCAAAGTAGATCCCTGACATCAGATGGGTTCGAAGCTGCTTCAATAGAGACCCACTGTTTTTGTAGCCTACCGTGGAAGCAATCTATTATCAGCGAGAGAAGGGAGGCGTCATAATATTTTGGGAAATTGGGGAGACCCAGCCCTCCGTCCTCTTTCGGTCTGAATAGCAGATTGATATTGGTTCGAGGCTTCTTTCCTTGCCATAAGAAGGAGCTAAGTTTGGACCTTAGTTGGGACAGGAATGCCCTCGGAATGCTAATTGGAATGGCTTGCAAAACATACAGGATCCGGGGCAGAATATCCATTTTAATGACATTAACCCGACCTAGCCAGGGGATGCGCAGGTTTCTCCACAATTGAAGGTCCTTATAAATTTTATCAGTAAGTGGGGGGAAGTTAAGGCTAAATAGATTTGCTAATTGGTGTGGTATGATAATCCCCAAATATTTTATAGAATCTTTGACCCACCTAAAAGGAAAGGAGGACTGTACATTTTGAATAGCAGGCTGGGGTAGGAAGATGTTGAGGATCTCTGTTTTTGATAAGTTAATTTTGAAATTACTGAGGTTCCCAAATTCCCTGGATTCCTTGAGAAAATTGGGTAAGGAAACCAAGGGATTCGTAATGTATAGTAACAGGTCATCAGCAAATAGTGAAAGTTTAGCAGAGGAGTCCTTATAGTCCATGCCTCTGATATCTGGGTTATTCCTGAGGGCCCTGGCAAAATGTTCCATACAGAGGATGTAGAGGAGCGGGGACAGTGGGCAGCCCTGCCTAGTACCGTTATTGATGTCGAAGGCGTCCGACAGGATCCCGTTGGCCCGTACCCGAGCAGAGGGATTATGATATAGACTCATAATTTTGTTGAGGAGGTTAGGGCCCAGCCCAATCTGAGCCAGGGTCTCCTTAAAGAGACTCTGTAACAAAAATGTAATCGTATTTTCTACCATCCTACAAGTTCCTATACCTATTCTAATGTGCTCTGGCTTACTGCAGCACTTTCTTCTATTACCATCTCTGTAATAAATCAGCTTATCTCTCTCTTGTCAGACTTGTCAGCCTGTGTCTGGAAGGCTGCCAAGTTCTTCAGTGTTGTGGTTCTGTGATGCATCCCCCCCCCCTCCAAGCCCCTCTCTGCACACTGCCTGTGTGTTATTTAGATTAGGGCAACTTCTCTCTGCTCTATTATCTTTTACAAGCTGGATAAATCGTCCTTTGAGCTGGCTGGGCTTTCATATACTGATGAATTACATACAGGCAGAGCTGTCTGCACTCTGCAGTAAGAAACAGCCTGACACTTCAGTGGATGAGAGCTGAAGGGGGAAAGAAACACACAAATGATCTCTTGAGATTCAAAAGGAAGGCTGTATACAGCCTGCTTGTGTATGGATGTATTTTCTATGTGTGGACATACTGTACATCAACCTACTTCCTGTTTTGGTGGCCATTTTGTTTGTTTATAAACAAACTTTTTAAAACTGTTTTTAACCACTTTTAATGCGGCGGGGAGCGGCGAAATTGTGACAGAGGGTAATAGGAGATGTCCCCTAACGCACTGGTATGTTTACTTTTGTGCGATTTTAACAATACAGATTCTCTTTAAGGAAGCACCAATGGATCCTGTCGAACGCCTTCTCAGCATCAACCGCCAGGACACACATTGGAACCTGGGCGTCCTGAGCTCTATGTATGAGGGAGATAGTCTTGAGAATGTTATCTCTTGCCTCCCGCTTGGGGGTGAATCCTGCCTGATCGGGATGGATAAGTGTAGTGAGGTGCTCTTTAAGTCTTTCAGCAATTATTTTGGAGAATATCTTATGGGGCGGTAACTACTGCATGCATTAGGGTCCTTTCCGCTCTTGGGTATAACAACTATGTGAGCTTGTAGGGCCTGTCTAGGGAAGGGTTGGGAGGGTGATATGATGTTAAAGGCAGATGTCATCATGGGAGCTATGTCGTTGGCAAACAGCTTGTAAAAAGCACCTGAGTATCCATCTGGGCCTGGGCTCTTACCACGTTTTAAGGTGGCAATGCCAGAGAGAACCTCAGATTCAGAGATTTCCTTCTCCAATTCTTTGATTACATCTGGGTCCAGGGCGGGGAGACCCGTTTTGTCTATATAGGAGCGTATTTTGGTGGTGAGGGACTCCTGATCAAGATCCTTGAACTTACCCGGGAGATTATAAAGGTCTTTGTAAAATGAGCGAAATTCGCTTGCTATATCGGAGGATTTATGGGCTAGTCTGCTTTTGGATGTGGATATTGAAGGGATGAATGAAGACATAGGGCGTGGGTGTAAATATTTGGCTAGGAGGGTGCCACATTTATTGGATTTTTCATATAGGACCCCTTGAAACCTTTCTCTTTGAGCTAGGGATTTCTCGTCTAGCAGGGAGAGCAGTTTCTGCCTAGAGGTTGATAGTTGCGTGTTTATAAGCTTTATGTTTTCACCTGCCCCTTTGAGTTTACATTCGAGGGAGGTTATTTCATTAACTAAGAGAGCTATTTTATGCCCTTTCTCTTTTTTTAAACGGGATACGTGTGAAATCAGGTGGCCCCTGATGGTACACTTCAAGGCCTCCCATTTAAGTGCAGGGGAGGTTTCATCTGAGACATGATTGGCTACGAAGTCTGCAATGACCTTTTTAATGTCCTGAAAGCACGTTGGGTCTTTAAGAAGGTTATTATTTAGCTTCCATTGGAATGTACTCCTGGTCTCATCCAGTATCCCCAATGTGCAGTATACTGGGGCATGGTCGGACCAAATCTTAATGCCAATGCTTGTGGAGGTAACAGATTCTAGCAGGCTATGGGATGTGAGAATAACGTCTATTCTGCTAGAAGTATTGTGTGGGGCAGAAAAGAAGGAAAAGTCCTTGTCTTTGGGATGGAACACCCTCCAAGCGTCTACAAGCCTGATATCATTTAGCTTCTGTTTGATTTTGGCTCTAACACCTGTGGGGACACTGGATCGACCTGAGGAGGAGTCCATATCTGGGGATAGGCAGAAATTTAGGTCTGCACCCAAAATGATCTGGCCCTTTGCAAAAGACTGGAGTTTGGATAGGTAGGGCAGGAAATATTTCTCTTGGTTGTTGTTTGGGAGGTAGAAGGATGCGAGAGTGTAGCATTTAGTTAAGATTTTTAACCTCACAAACAGGAATCTCCCCAGTGGGTCAGACATCGTTTCAACCTCGGAGAAAGGGAGAGACTTGTGGAGAGTGATTGAAAAGCCTTTGGATTTAGAATCGGGAAACGTGCTATGGAACCAGGTAGTATAGAACCTGTCTTTAATCATTGGGTGGATATCAGTCTGAAAATGCGTCTCCTGCAACATCAAGATTTTGACTCTAGCTTTATGCATACTATGAAGAATTTGGGATCTTTTATTTGGATTGTTGAATCCCTTAACGTTGAAAGAGGCACACTTACAATCCTCTCCCTCTCCCCTAGGCACAACCGAGGGCTGCATCGATCTGGAGAGTGTAGGCCTGATAAAGTAACAGGCTCTGCGTGGCCGGTAGAAACACGGCAGTGTGTGTGTGGTAGATGAGTACAAGCATCAAAAGTATTAATATATGCAAGAACATCGTTGGTAGAAACAAAACTTTCACGTAGCACCTGAAAACAATAAGGGTGAACATGTAACTAATAAAATGAACTGCAGTGAATGCAGAGCAAAAGGAATGCACATTTGAAAAGCTGAGAAGCCCAAGAGTGTAAGGGCTTAAGTGCAGTGGAGCGAGGAGGCCCATAACAGAACGCGGCGGGCCGCAGCCTTGCTCCCCGAATCTCTTTCGGGTTGGATTTGTAGAAGCAAACTATAATAAGTCCAGCACCGTTAAGGCCAAACTGAAAGCTTGACCCTGGCCAGCCAGCCGGGGATCCGGCTGAGGAAGCTGTAAAGGCATATATGTCTTAACTGGGGGAAACAGGCCCTCCCCTGAGAGCGCCATGTTGTCTGGAACATAGAGAGTGTCCCCGCCTGGATCTCGGTGGATAGCATATGCTGTATCGGGTGGATCTACCACCGAGTTTGAGGCCTTGCCCCGGGCCTGATTAAGTTCATGGAAAATACACAGGGGCGGCCGAGTATGGCCAGTTCAGTCATGCTTGGGGGCTTAGTGAGGAGGCAGATACATCCATGGCTGGGGGGAGCAGCGTGAAAAATGAATATGAAGAATAAAGGATTTATCTCACCCAATGTGGTTGTCCTGGTTCTGGTCAGGATGTGCCCGTCGTCTGTTATTTCTGCCCGCGGTCTGCCAGCGGGGTCTTTGTGGAAAAGGGTTCTTGTTGTCTGGGGCGTCCAGCGGCCAGTCTTTAATATGGCGTTTAGGGAGGCCCAGCGTGTCGCAGAATGAATCTAAGTCCTCCGGGGAGGACAGGGATGCAGACTTGCCATCATAGCAGTAGGAGAACAGAGGCGCCAGCAGGATAAAAGTGGATAAAAACTTTAAAATTTGCTGGGAGGAAGTGGTGGACTTACCTCCATAAAGCAGACACGAAAGACTGTCTGAATAGTAGTCACATTTATTAATTAGTACCCCAAAACAGTGCAACGCGTTTCGCAGGCCCAGCCCGCTTCATCAGGCAATAAAAATGGGGACAAGACAGAATTTCAGCAATAGCAGGTGTAGCGCCTATCTGAGGCGCTACACATGCTATTGCTGAAATTCTGTCTTGTCCCCATTTTTATTGCCTGATGAAGCGGGCTGGGCCTGCAAAACGCGTTGCACTGTTTTGGGGTACTAATTAATAAATGTGACTACTATTCAGACAGTCTTTCGTGTCTGCTTTATGGAGGTAAGTCCACCACTTCCTCCCAGCAAATTTTAAAGTTTTTATCCACTTTTATCCTGCTGGCGCCTCTGTTCTCCTACTGCTATACCGTGTCCACCCCTGGTGGAGGGGTGATCTACCCCCTTTCGCATCTACAGAGAGCGACTTCTTATCCCTGAGTGAGGACAGGTCTAATCTCCTCACCTGCCTATACAGTGGTTGCCTGTGTGGTAACCCATGTTTGTGAGTATAATTTTCTCACGATAACCTTTACTTTATTTATGCTTAACATACTACACTATATTGGGCTCTCGGTTTCTCTACACTTTAGACTTGCCATCATGTTTTGCTTGTAGCTGGAAGGGGTAGCTCCATCTGTATAGGATATTTCTCTCTCTAAGTGCCTCCAGTACGGGCCAGACCGCCCTTCGCATTTGTAAGGTAAGGCGAGATAGGTCAGAGAGGATGGTGATCTTCGCGCCGTCCAGTTCCACATGGCCTCTGTCACGGGCCGCCAGCATAATGGCGTCTTTCACATTATAATAGTGGATTCTACACACCACGTCCCGCGGTCTTTCCGGGTCGGTACTTACTGGGCCCAGGGTGCGGTGCGCCCGGTTGATTTCATTTGGAGTGTCGTTCGGATTGCCCAGGAACATATTAAATATGCCTATGAGAGTATGGACCAGGTCTGGGGTTTTGGTGGCTTACCCTTAGATTGTTTCTCTTCTGGCGGTTTTCCTGGTCATCAATTTTCAGGTATATGTCCCTCAGCTGCGAGGTGTGTCTATCAATCGTTGCTTGCTGGGACTTCTGTGTTTGTGCCAGTGCTTCCAGCCCCTTCTCCGTCTCCTCTACTCTGTGGCCTACGTGCCTGATTTCGGATTTAACCTCCTCCAACTCCCTCCGGTAAGTCGCTTCTATGCGGCTGACATATCTTTCCAGATCGTCTTTGGTGGGTAAGGACCTGATATACTCGTGGAGGTCCACTTCGAGATAGGAGTCAGAGGGCCCCCAGACCTGGTGGGGGATGGTGGGGGTCTGGGAGTACTTTCTGGCAGCGAGACGCTGCCCGGGGAGGTTGCGGCCTTGTCGTTCAGAGTAGGCTCCGGCACCATCTTGGATATCACGTCCATGCTTGCTGATCTAGTAAGCGGGCGGAGAAACTGCTGAATGTTGCCCTTTTTAGCGGGAGTTGCAGCTCCTGATTTCTCCCTCTTCTTTCTGCCACCCATAGAGTCCAAAATCCAATGCTAATGTGTGCTTATTCAGGCTACAGGAAGATCGGCTAGCGGGAGCTCTCACCAAACACGTCCGTCGCGCGCCATGAGCAAGCCACGCCCCGTACACAAATAGCTTTAATTCTTTTCTTCTTCCTTTCATTCTTTTCTTATCTACCTTTATCCCCTTCCCTCTCTCATTCCCCGCATTCCTTTCCCATTTCTTTGTTCCCTCCTATTTATTTGTGGGATGTGGGCGCTGTGGCTTCCCATGTGGGGGTGGACACTGTCACCTGTGCGCAGACAGCTAGGCTCCACTGGATGGCGATGTATTCATCCAGTGGGTTGCCTTCCTCTTACTGTCTGCGCACGCTCGGTTGGATACCCAGGTCTACGCATTGGGCATGCGCGGCCTTGGGGACTTCCGACCAGCCCGGGCTGCCTGGAACGCAGAAGCCGCGCCTTTAATGATGCGCGGCCGACGTACTTCCGGGAGTAACGCCTTTATGGCGTGGAGAACGCCTGCGACCATACGAGGCAAGACTCACACAGCCTGGAGTCCTGAAGAGCCGGATTACCGGCGAAACCGGTTGACTTATAGCCTGCAACAGCTACTCACCATACAGCCTGATGCCCTCTCTCTGCTGATACCACGGAGAACCCCTTTTCCTTCATACCTGATGGACCTTCCGAACAGACGCATGGACACACAGAGGCCTATGCCATCACAGGATTGGTAGCTATAACGCTGTTTCAACTGCTTTGCTGGAACTTACCAGTTCTTTTCATGATACCTATGGCTTCTTATCAGTGCAGTTTCTAGGCTAAAATGCACCCAGGGCGAGGGTGTAAAAATTCCGCCCCCCCCCCCCCAGCAAGGTATGGGCGCCCGCAATATAGGTTAGCCAGGTCTAGTTGCACTCAGTATAGGTCCCCCCAGTATAGGTAGCCAGGCATAGGTGAGCCAGTATAGTTGCCTCCGGTATAGGTTAGCCAGGTGGGTGCCTCCAGTATAGGTCCCCCCAGTATAGGTAGCCAAGAATAGGTAATCCAGTATAGGTAGCCAAGAATAGGTAATCCAGTATAGGTAGCTAGCTATAGGCCCCCAGTATAGGTAGCCAGGCATAGGTGAGCCAGTATAGTTGCCCCCGGTATAGGTTAGCCAGGTCTAGTTGCACTCAGTATAGGTCCCCCCAGTATAGGTAGCCAAGAATAGGTAATCCAGTAAAGGTAGCCAGCTATAGGTCCCCCCAGTATAGGTAGCCAGGCATACAGTGGTGTGAAAAACTATTAGCCCCCTTCCTGATTTCTTATTCTTTTGCATGTTTGTCACACTTAAATGTTTCTGTTCATCAAAAAACGTTAACCATTAGTTAAAGATAACATAATTGAACACAAAATGCAGTTTTAAATGATGGTTTTTATTATTTAGTGAGAAAAAAAACTCAAAACCTACATGGCCATGTGTGAAAAAGAAATTGCCCCCTGAACTTAATAACTGGTTGGGCCACCCTTAGCAGCAATAACTGCAATCACGCATTTGCGATAACTTGCAACAAGTCTTTTACAGCGCTCTGGAGGAATTTTGGCCCACTCATCTTTGCAGAATTGTTGTAATTCAGCTTTATTTGAGGGTTTTCTAGCATGAACTGCCTTTTAAGGTCATGCCACAACATCTCAATAGGATTCAGGTCAGGGCTTTGACTAGGCCACTCCAAAGTCTTCATTTTGTTTTTCTTCAGCCATTCAGAGGTGGATTTTCTGGTGTATTTTAGGTCATTGTCCTGCTGCAGCACCCAAGATCGCTTCAGCTTGAGTTGACGAACAGATGTTCGGACATTCTCCTTCAGGATTTTTTGGTAGACAGTAGAATTCATGGTTCCATCTATCACAGCAAGCCTTCCAGGTCCTGGAGCAGCAAAACAACCCCAGACCATCACACTACCACCACCATATTTTACTGTTGGTATGATGTTCTTTTGCTGAAATGCTGTGTTACTTTTACGACAGATTTAACAGGACACGCACCTTCCAAAAAGTTCAACTTTTGTCTCGGCGGTCCACAAGGTATTTTCCCACAAGTCTTGGCAATCATTGAGATGTTTTTTAGGCAAAATTGAGACGAGCCTAATGTTCTTTTTGCTTAAAAGTGGTTTGCGCCTTGGATATCTGCCATGCAGGCCGTTTTTGCCCAGTCTCTATCTTATGGTGGAGTTGTGAACACTGACCTTAATTGAGGCAAGTGAGGCTTGCAGTTCTTTAGATGTTGTCCTGGGGTCTTTTGTGGCCTCTCGGATGAGTTTTCTCTGCGCTCTTGGGGTAAGTTTGGTCGGCCAGCTACTCCTGGGAAGGTTCATCACTGTTCCATGTTTTTGCCATTTGTGGATAATGGCTCTCACTGTGGTTCGCTGGAGTCCCAAAGCTTTAGAAAGGGCTTTATAACCTTTACCAGACTGATAGATCTCAATTACAGTACTTTTGTTCTCATTTGTTCCTGAATTTCTTTGGATCTTGGCATGATGTCTAGCTTTTGAAGTGCTTTTGGTCTACTTCTCTGTGTCAGATAGCTCCTATTTAAGTGATTTCTTGATTGAAACAGGTGTGGCAGTAATCAGGCCTGGGGGTGACTACAGAAATTGAACTCAGGTGTGATAAACCACAGTTAAGTTATTTTTTAACAAGGTGGGGCAATCACTTTTTCACACAGGGCCATGTAGGTTTTGAGTTTTTTTCCTCAATAAATAATAAAAACCATCATTTAAAACTGCATTTTGTGTTCAATTATGTTATCTTTGACTAATAGTTATAGGTTTTTGATGAGCAGAAACATTTAAGTGTGACAAACATGCAAAAGAATAAGAAATCAGGAAGGGGCAAATCGTTTTTCACACCACTGTAGGTGAGCCAGTATAGTTGCCCCGGTATAGGTTAGCCAGGTAGGTGCCTCAAGTATAGGTAGCCAGTATAGTTGCCCCCAGTATAGGTTAGATAGGCAGGCACCCACGGTATAAGTTAGATAGGTAGGTGCCCCACTACAGGTTAGCTAGGTGGGTGCCTCTAATATAGGTAGCCAGAATAGTTGCCCCCAGCATAGGTTAGATAGGTAGATGCCCCCAGTAAAGGATAGTTAGGTAGGTGCCTGCAATATAGGTAGCCAGTATAGTTGCCACCTGTATAGGCTAGCTAGGTAGGTAGGTGCCCCCAATACAGGTTAGATAAGTAAGTGCCCCCAGTATAGGTTTGATAGGTAGGTGCCCTACAGTATAGGTTAGATAGGTAGGTGCCCCCAGTATAGGTTAGATAGGTAGGTGCCCCCCAGTATAGGTTAGATAGGTAGGTGCCCCCCAGTATAGGTTAGATAAGGTAGGTTGCCCCGTATAGGTTAGATAGGTAGCTGCCCCCCAGTATAGGTTAGATTAGGTAGGTGCCCCCATTATAGGTTAATTAGGTAGCTGCCCCCCAGTATAGGTTAGATAGGTAGGTGCCCCCCACTATAGGTTAGATAGTTAGCTGCCCCCCAGTATAGGTTAGATAGGTGCCCCCCAGTATAGGTTAGATTAGGTAGGTGCCCCCCAGTATAGGTTAGATTAGGTAGCTGCCCCCCAGTATAGGTTAGATTAGGTAGGTGCCCCCCAGTATAGGTTAGATTAGGTAGCAGCCCCCCAGTATAAGTTAGATAGGTAGGTGCCCCCCAGAATAGGTTAGATAGGTAGGTGCCCCCCAGTATAGGTTAGATTAGGTAGGTGCCCCCCAGTATAGGTCAGATTAGGTAGCTGCCCCCCAGTATAAGTTAGATAGGTAGGTGCCCCCCAGTATAGGTTAGATAGGTAGGTGCCCCCCAGTATAGGTTAGATTAGGTAGGTGCCCCCATTATAGGTTAATTAGGTAGCTGCCCCCCAGTATAGGTTAGGTAGGTGCCCCCCACTATAGGCTAGATAGTTAGCTGCCCCCCAGTATAGGTTAGATAGGTAGGTGCCCCCAGTATAGGTTAGATTAGGTAGGTGCCCCCCAGTATAGGTTAGATTAGGTAGGTGCCCCCCAGTATAGGTTAGATTAGGTAGGTGCCCCCCAGTATAGGTTAGATTAGGTAGCTGCCCCCAGGATAGGTAGGTGCCCCCCAGAATAGGTTAGATAGGTAGGTGCCCCCCAGTATAGGTTAGATTAGGTAGCTGCCCCCAGTATAGGTTACATAGGTAGCTGCCCCCCAGTATAAGTTAGATAGGTAGGTGCCCCCCCAGTATAGGTTAGATAGGTAGGTGCCCCCCAGTATAGGTTAGATAGGTAGGTGCCCCCCAGTATAGGATAAATTAGGTAGGTGCCCACAGTTTAGGTTAGATAGGCAGCTTCCCTCAGTATAGGTAGGTAGGAGCCGGAGCCACGGGGAGGGCAGCCCGACCTCTCCTTCCCTCTCCCCGGGCTGCCCTCCGTGCAGAGTAATTACGCAGCAGGAAGCGCTGGGCATAACTACTCACCTTCCTGCATTCCACTCGCACGCATCTGATCTCCTCTCGTCATAGACATTGATACACAAGCTGCTTCCGGCTAAACAGGAAGCAGCGTGTGTATCACTGTCTATGACGAGAGGAGATCAGCTGCGAGTGGAACGCAGGAAGGTGAGTAGTTATGCCCAGCGCTTCCGTCTGCGTAATTACTCTGCGTCTGAGGGGGGAGCACGGAGGGCGGCCCAGGGAGAGGAAAGGAGAGGTCGGGCTGCCCTCCCCGCGGCTCCGGCTCCCCCCTCCTTTACAGCGCCCCCCTCACAACAGCGCCCAGTGCGGGCCTGCTTCTTATCAACGGAGACTGTATTATTGGGACCTGGATGTTGCGACTGGACATTTGTAGTCCCTACTGTTTGACCTCTGGTTACTGCTGGCAGCTGAATATTTCTGGTCTGCATCAGAGTTAGTCAAAATTGAATGTTTACAGGCTAAAGCAGTTGCATGTATTTTTGGAGCCACCAATAACCTGGAACTGTTTGTTATATAGAGCCATGCTCTTTTTTGCAGTCCACATATATCGGATAGCATGCTGGATTTGGGATTATACATTCCTGTTGATTTGCTGAGAGGACTTTGCATCATTTAGGCTGGTATTAGCAATGTGCTGAGCAGGCTTACAGACCGTTTACCAACAACTCCTTTGCCTATCTTCAATTGTATGGATAATTTTGTCTTTTTTAGGGTTCTTTATTTGTAGTAATAAATATTTTTCATACTTTTTTTTACCACATGACTCATTGAGTGCTTTGGCCTGCAGCTGGGTTCAGCTTTTTTCTCTACACATTACGGTTTAGTAGCCAGTCCACTCTGAGCCATGTTTAAATATTGAATTTTTTAGATATATTTGATAACAGTGAAGTGTTGGTTGAGACGCTTACTTTAGCTCCTGTTCTAGGCCCACTCCTTGGGCCATGCCCAGAGACGGGACAAGGTCCTTCAGCACCCAAGGCTGAGACAGCAAAGTGCACCCCTCCATCCCTCCCACCCCAGCCTTCACACACTGATTGCTATTAGACTAATAGGTGCCCCAGGGCCCCCAACCTCCCCAACACCCTAAAGGGACACTTAAGTCAAACAAAAAAAATGAGTTTTACTCACCTAGGGCTTCCAATGGCCCCCTGCAGCTGTCCGGTACCCTCGCCGTCTCCCTCCGCTCCTCCTGGCCCCACCGGCAGCCACTTCCTGTTTCGGTGACAGGAGCTGACAGGCTGGGGACGCGAGTGATTCTTCGCATTCTCAGACACATTAGCACCCTCTTTGCTGCTATATGGTATATGATATATGCTATAGCAGCATAGATGGCGCTATTGTGGCCAGGAACGCGAAGAATCACTTGCGTCCCCAGCCTGTCAGCTCCTGTCACCGAAACAGGAAGTGGCTGCCGGCTGGGCCAGGAGGATTGGAGGGAGACGGCGAGGGCACCGGACAGCTGCAGGGGGCTATTGGAAGCCCCAGGTGAGTAAAACTCATTTTTTTGTTCTGACTTAAGTGTCCCTTTAATCTCTAGTTATCTGGCTTGCAGTCACTGTCATGTATCCCCTTTTCTTATTTCTTTCTGCTTCAAACACAATTGGGAATGACAGCTGAATGAATTGTGCGCCCCCTCCTACACTGCGCCCTGAGGCTGGAGCCTCTGCCTTGGCCCGGCCCTGGCCATGCCCATTTAAGGCGACTCACCCGCTCACTGTTTCTAATATTGTATACTGCATGTATTTTTTGAAGTTTAATTAAAGGACATTTCAGGGGTGTCCCAGGGGTGTTCTCCGGCCTTCGGCGGGGTGGGAGGCGCCACCCCGGAGTCCCCAGGGGGTTAGGCAGGTTTGGACATTGACGGGCGACACTGGCAGCCATGTTTCGGTGGGACAGTTTCATACAGGACCTTCAGGGTGAGAGGGAACTTGTTCCCTCTGGACCACTGGTTGACATGGAGATACTATATAGTTTCAATTGTTTACAACGTTTATTAGAAACTAAGTCTAGGAAATATTGGGATTTAATATACATTGACAAATATATTGCCGAGCAGATTTGTCCACATCATATGCGGGTTTAAATCTTTCCCACTTCACAGCATATGACTGGGGATTTTAAAAAGAGATGGGAACTAAATTTTGAAAAAAGCTCACAAATAGCATTGACATATATGAAGGAATTACACCAAGCTGACATCAACTCCCTGGATAAGCAGATTTAAGCCCTTAATACCCGTTTAGAGATTCATAAGGACAAATCTATTTTTGCATCTAGAAATGAACTTTTGAAAAAACATATCCACAAATATAACTTGGACATAATTGACAAAAAAGAGTCCAAATTTGAGAGAGATAAACTGTCATATAAAATGGGTCAAGTGTACCTATGGAATATGAACAAAAAACCACCAGGTAGGCCCCAACCGAAACCTCAGGGACCTACTCCCCATAACACAGGAGAAGCCTCGGATAGTATATCCGAGGTTCCCACCAGTGAGTATGAGATAATCTCAGATGCTCCTCAAGATCACCCCAGTGACACTAAATGCACGGAGATCCCCACACAGGGGGTGAATACTCCCACTGCCCAAATAAAGAGAAAGGAAATGACCTCACCCCCTATCACTTCTGACAATTTAGGATCACAGAAAGATATAGACACTTTTTTAGAGAGCACTATTGCGTCCAACAAAACAAAAGGAAGAGAAAAAGACAAAGAAAAAGACAAAGAAGTAATGGTCAAAAGTGCACATATTCCAAGGAACACTTCACTTTCCCCACATCAAATGAACCCTTCCAAGAAAATGAATATGGAGCAGTATCTGCATCCGAAAAAATAGATATTGATGAAAAAACGGTAGTTAATCTTAGTCATACCCCATTAACACGAGATCAAGTCTCAGTTTTGTCATTAGGTTTGGGTTTCTCATTGGCACAAAACATTGACAAATTTAATTGTGCCAAGGATTTAAACCTTTTTGCATGCAAAATTATCCTCAAACTTCAGCATAAACGTAAAGAAGAAGCCCCATTAGGAGGGGCTATACAAGATTGGTCGGATTTTACCAAAAAGGACTATAGGGCCCTTCGGGATTTGACAGCTTTGTGGGAGGAGGGGTATATACCAGATGAACAGTTGGCTGCGATTGAGGAGGTTACTAATACTAACACTACACAGTTTAAAAATAAGTCTCGTTATTTTCCATCTCTGTCTGCAAATCCAAGGGTCAGTGTCTTTGTGGAGATGGTGCTGAAGGAAGGATCTTGATACTTTACATATGGGACATACTGCTGATAATCTTACAGGAGCACAGAGACAGGCTCTTTCTGAGTTGGCACAAATGTCCATGCTCACGGTGAAGCCCTCCGATAAGGGGGGCAACATCGTGGTCATGGACAATGACCAATACGAGAATATGTGTTATCGTGTCTTAAAAAATGAAGATTGGTATCAAAGGGCCTCCGCGTCTGGCGTCCTGAGGGACCAGGGCGTACTCTTTGGCATCATCGATTGGGCAGCCAGCAATGGTATCATATCAAAGTAGGTATCATCTTATTTGAAGATACCTCATCCACAAATACCTACCTTTTACGCATTACCAAAAATTCATAAATCTATGACTAACCCTCCCGGCAGGCCTGTGGATCACTAACTGAAAATGTTAGCAAATACATTGATTATCATTTACAAAAACATGTGCAATATTTACCCTCTTTTGTGCAGGATACCATGCATGTGCTGTGCATCCTTGATGGCCTTCATGTGCGCCCTGGTACCCTCTTGGTGGCGCTAGACGTGGAGGCCCTGTATTCAAGCATACCACATAGAGGAGGAATCCGGGCAGTGGCCAAGTACCTGGATACATTGCCCTGTACTGAGGTGGACCATTCTATTTTTTTATTGGAGTTGTTAGAATTTCTTCTGACACACAATCATTTTGTTTTTGGTACCTCCCATTATCTCCAGGTGCAGGGTACTGCGATGGGGACAACATGTGCCCCATTGTATGCAAACCTGTACCTGGGGGCTTGGGAGGCAGAGATTTTTTCAGATGACGATTTGGTCGAGTACCTGTGCCACGTAGAGGCGTGGCACAGGTACATTGACGATATTTTACTTCTATGGACAGGAGGTGAGTCACTACTACTAGAATTTGTTGAAAAACTCAACTCAAACTCCTTCAACCTCAAATTGACATGTGAATACAATGCCAGGTCCCTGTCCTTCCTGGATCTCTTGATAGAGATAGGGGAGAAGGGTAATCTAAGCACTAAACTTTACAGAAAACCTACACCGTCTAATACCGTTTTGCATGCCGACAGTTTCCATCCCCGGCATCTTATTAGGAGCATCCCGACTGGTCAATTCTTGAGGGCCAGGCGGAACTGTTCCTCACTTGAAACTTTTAAGACTGAAGCCGTTGAATTAAAACGTAGATTTGAGGCCAGAGGTTACTCTAGGTCCAATATTGATAAGGCCTATCATAGGGCCCTCAATTCAGATCGTGGTGCTCTTTTGGGATACCGGAAAAGAACGAATTCATTTATGGAAACGGTACCGATCATTACAACCTACAATAAACAACAGGAACAATTCCAAAGAATTCTCTCTAGACATTGGCACCTGCTGACAGATGATGCCAGGATTAGACAATGTGTATCAGATAGACCTAGAGTTATTTTTCGTAAGGCTCCCACCATTGCTAACAGAATTGTTAGAAGTCATTATACAGGTAATACTCGTGTTGACCCATGTAGGGAAAGGGGAGTGTTTCGGTGTGGATCATGTAATCAATGCCCATTTATAACAGTGGGGCGATCTAATACCTTCCCACATGTTAAGAGAACTGTACATGTCAAGCATTTTATAAATTGCTCAACGAAGGGTGTCATATATGTGCTTAAATGCACTTGTGACGCCTTCTATATTGGCATGACAACGCGTAATTTTCGTCGATGGATTTACGAACATACACAGGATATTGTGGGACACAATCTACGTTCTCCTGTGGCCAGACATGTAATTGCATGCAAATCAAATCCATCCAACTGCATTACTTTCAGTGCAGTGGATTGTGTACATCAACCACTGAGAGGTGGATATTTTGAAAAATTAGTCTTACAGCGCGAATGTCGCTGGATATATGAATTGAAGGCCACGGCTCCTCCTGGCCTCAATGATGAACTGAAATACTCCCCTTTTCTATGATTTTTTCATCGTTTTTCAAGTTTTTTTTATAAATATATATATTTTTTATGTTTTTTTGCTACTGTCACCAGGGACCCCTGTGGTGTAGTTTCCTGCTGATCTGTTCTACCGGATTATGTGGCTGTCATTTGACCCCAGTCGTGTTTTTGCTGTCGCCCTTCTGGGCCTTTGGGAGTGTGGCTGACTATCCCTGTCTTGGGCTGGGGACACCCCCTTTTTTGGGACTCTATAACGATTGGTGTCAGCACGCAGAGAGAATCTGATTATTGGTGATCTGCAGTATCATGAAGAATGCAGACATATACCTGATTATTGATGATCTGCAGAATCACCGATAATACAGATATATTGCTAACCTCTGGACACCTAGGGTATGTGAATGTTTGGTGTAACAGTAATACTTTGAGACATGCACCTGCTGAGCAGGTGAACAGAAGCAGCCTGGAATACTGCTCTTGAGGCACAGGAACCTTCCAGCAGCCTGAGACTCTCCAAGGGGTGGAGTCAGGCTGGAGATAGGAAGGACCAGAGAGTGAGTGACACCTGGAGGTGGATGTCACTATCAGATCTGGAGACTATCTCTTAAACGGAGAGATAGCTCTCGAGGTCGGACACGCCTGGTCGGCAACACACTGACAGACAAAGTACAAAGACAGAAGGCTGATTCGGTATCCAAGGCAAGCAGGGTCTGGCAACGGAATATCAGATATGCGAGGTACCGAATCAGAGATCAGAGGGATAGTCAGGAAAGCAGAAAGTCATGACAGATATCAACAATGCCTATTCTTGGTGTGAGGTCCTTGGTCTCTACACCCTGGAACTAGTCTGAAGTATAACAGATGATAATGCAAGTTCCCTAGTCTGGGTGTGAGGTCCGTGGTCTCTACACCCTGGAACTAGTCTGAAGTATAACAGATGATAATGCAAGTTCCCTAGTCTGGGTGTGAGGTCCGTGGTCTCTACACCCTGGAACTAGTCTAAGCAAAAACAGAATAACAATACAAGTAATCTGGCTCAGTGTGAATTCCCAGGTCCACCTGGTTCAAACACACTGTTGGATCTGACTAAGGTCTGAGTGCTTCCACATAGAGATCGCAACGGCAGACAACTTGAGACTGGCCAGCAGTAACTATATATGGAGTAGTGCTCTCCGGCACCACCCCTGATTGATCAACCAATAGTATCCTGCTCTGGCGTCAGCTGATCGGCGTGATCAGCTGACCTCACCTTGCCCAGTATAAGAGTTCTGCCTCTCAGCGCGCGCGCGTGTATTCCTAAGCCTGTGTGCACTAACAGACCCAGCCACACCAGACACACGCTGCCGCGTGCCAACCGCCGCGCTGGACACAGAACCAGCCGCCTTACTGTTGTTACATGCGACGGCTTTTCCGCGTTCTGCCCTGTTACCAGACGCATGCCTGCAAACCGCCGCATTGGACGTGCAAACCGCCGCATTGGACGCGGAAACAGCCGCCTCCTCAGCAGCACATGCGGCGGCTTTTCCGCGTTCTCTCACAGTACCCCCCCCCCCCCCCCCGAGGAGTGGATTCTGGACATCTCCTGCCCGGCTTCTCAGGATGCAAATTATGGAGCTCCCTTTTCAAGTCCTCTGCGTGCATGCGACATTCTGGCACCCAAGTTCTCTCCTCAATGCCATACCCCTTCCAGTGCACCAAATACTGCACAGAGTTCTGCACAAGCCGGGATTCTCAATTTCATACTCAGGTTGGTCATCAATCAACACGGGGGGGGGGGGGGGGGGGGGGCAGAATCCACATGCACCGGCGGTTTGAGCAAGGACACATGGAATGATCTCACACCTCGCATGCTGGCAGGGAGATCCATGGCATAAGTGACGTCATTGATTTTCCTGGTCACTGGAAACATACCCACAAATCTGGGACCTAACTTGGGAGAGAGTTGCTTCAGAGCCAAATGTCGTGTGGACACCCAGACCAAGTCTCCTGGAAGGAATTCCCACTCTATGGAACGTCTCTTATCAGCTTGTTTTTTCTGACTCTGAAAAGCCCTCCTCAAATTCCTTTTTACCATTCTCCAAACTTGTTTTAAGGACTTCTGCCAATCCTCCAGGGCTGGAAACGGGGTGGCAGCCACTGGTAATGGAGTAAACTTAAGTGACCTTCCTGTCACCACCTGGAATGGGGAAAAACCTGAGGAGGAGCTTTTCAAATTGTTGTGTGCAAATTCTGCAAATGGCAGGAATTTGACCCAGTCGGTTTGAACATCTGCCACATAACACCTTAGAAACTGTTCCAGAGACTGATTGGTTCTCTCGGTCTGGCCATTGGTCTGTGGGTGGTAGCCTGATGAAAAAGATAGCTTCATGTCTAACTGATGGCAGAATGCCCTCCAAAACTTAGAAACAAATTGGACTCCCCGATCTGACACTATATTTTCCGGAATACCATGCAATCGGAAATTATGTTGGATGAAGAGATCGGCCAACTCCTGGGCTGAGGGGAGTCCTTTCAGGGGGACAAAATGGGCCATCTTACTGAATCGATCGACTACCACCCAAATGACCGTCATGCCCTCAGACCTGGGGAGTTCGTCCACAAAATCCATGGACAGATGGGTCCATGGCTCACTCGGGACTGGCAATGGTTGCAAAGTTCCAACCGGTGCCTGACGGGAGGGTTTTCTCCTAGCACACACTGCACACTCTCTTACATACTCTTTGCAGTCATTTGCCAATCACGGCCACCAGGCACATCTCGCAACGAGATCCTGAGTTCTGGTGGCCCCAGGATGCCCAGCATTCTTGTGGGAATGGAATAACTGCAGTATTTGTAGACGAAAAGGCAATGGTACAGACATGACCCCTTCAGGCTTTCCCTCTGGTACATCCTGTTGGAACAGACCCAACGTCTCTGTCCAGTCCCTCCAGGTCTCAGTGGCGGCCAGCACCACTTTCTGAGGGAGAATGGTTTCTGGGTCTGAGGGCTGTGCTGTCTCGGGCTCAAAACATCTGGAAAAGGCATCAGCTTTGATGTTCTTACTACCAGGGGTATACGTGTTTACAAATCTGAATCTCGAGAAAAATAATGACCACCGAGCCTGTCGGGGGCTAAGTCTCTTAGCGCCCTCAATGTACTCCAAATTCTTGTGGTCAGTATAGACAGTAATGGTATGTTCTGCGCCTTCTAGCCAATGGCGCCATTCCTCAAAGGCCAACTTAATGGCTAGAAGTTCCCTATTGCCTATATCGTAGTTCTTCTCTGCGGGTGAAAACCTACATGAAAAATAGGCACAGGGGTGTAATCTTCCCTGCAGCCCAGAACGCTGAGACAGCACAGCCCCTACCCCTACCTCTGAGGCATTTACCTTCACAATAAAGGGGAAGGTGGTGTCGACATGTCCCAAAATGGGTGCAGCACAGAACAATTTCTTTAAAGTGGAGAAAGCAGCATGGGCCTCAGGGGACAAGTGATGAGTATCTGCCCCTTTCTTTGTGAGACTGGTGAGAGGTGAGATCACTGTAGAGTACCCCTTTATTAACCTCCTATAGTAGTTGGCGAACACCAGGAACCTCTGGAGAGCTTTCAGTCCCACAGGTTGGGGCCACTCCAAAACAGCTGAAACTTTCCCAGGGTCCATATAGAGGCCAGAGGTTGAAATTATGTACCCCAGAAAGGCAACAGAGGTTACTTCGAAAAATGCATTTCTCCAGTTTAGCGTACAGCATATTTTGTCTCAACTTCCGTAACACAAACTTAACATGCTTTCTGTGCTCTGAGAGGTTGGACGAGAAGATTAGTATGTCGTCTAAGTATACTAGGACGAATCTGCCCAATACTTCTCTAAAGACTTCGTTAATCAGTTCTTGAAAAACGGCCGGGGCATTACACAACCCGAAGGGCATCACCAGGTACTCGTAGTGCCCGTCGGGCGTGTTAAAGGCCGTCTTCCACTCATCACCGTCCCTGATCCGCACAAGGTTGTATGCACCCCTTAAATCCAGTTTCGAGAAAATCTTAGCATTGGTGACCTGAGTAAATAAATCGTCTATTAAAGACAAAGGATAGCGATTTTTTACTGTAATTTTATTCAAGCCCCGATAATCAATGCATGGACGGAGGCCTCCATCCTTCTTTTTCACAAAAAAGAACCCTGCCCCTGCTGGGGATCGAGAAGGGTGAATAAAACCTTTGGCCAAGTTCTCTCGGATGTATTCCTGCATGGCTAATTTCTCTGGCCCATATAAATTATAGAGATGACCTCTAGGGGGCATACAACCAGACCTGAGATCAATGGGGCAATCAAAAGGACCGTGTGGAGGAAGTTTATCTGCAGTCTTGGGACAAAACACGTCCGCAAATTCTGAATACTGATCTGGCAATCCCTCCATGTGAATCTTGGTTTTACCAAAGGTTACTTTCGCTAGACAATGATGATAGCAATGGGCAGACCAGCTGGTTAGCTGACCCGTAGCCCAATTGATCTGAGGCGAGTGAATTTGTAACCATGGCATGCCAAGAATGATCGTGGAGGATGCCATTCGTAACACAAAAAACAAGGAACACCAAGAGCCCCAATAGTGTAATATGTACTGGTAAATAGTTACTAGATAGAGTAAATATTAATACTCACAAACCAGGGTTACCATTAGGCAACCACTGTAAAGGCAGGTGGGGAGATTTTCCTGACCCCACTCAGGAATAAGAAAATCTCTCTCTGTAGATGAGAAAAAGGGGGTTCAACCCTCCACCCAGGGTGGACTCAATATTATGCAGGAGAACAGAGGCGCCAAAAGGATAAAAGGAAGCTAAATGAGCTTAAAAACCAAATTCTTGGTAAATAGAGGAGGTAGTGGTGGACTTACCTCCTCCAAGTAGACACACAACGACTGTAGTAAAGACAGTCAATATATTTTTTTTATGAACTCCAAATATGCAACGCGTTTCGCAGGTTTGATCCCGCTTCATCAGGCAATAACAATGGAGCAATAGCATATGTGGTCAGTAGAAGAGCCAGAGGTGCCTGGCTCTTCTACTGACCACATATGCTATTGCTCCGTTGATATTGCCTGATGAAGCGGGATCAAACCTGCGAAACGCGTTGCATATTTGGAGTTCATAAATAAAATATATTGACTGTCTTTACTACAGTCGTTGTGTGTCTACTTGGAGGAGGTAAGTCCACCACTACCTCCCCTATTTACCAAGAATTTGGTTTTTAAGCTCATTTAGCTTCCTTTTATCCTTTTGGCGCCTCTGTTCTCCTGCATAGTAACACAAAAAATGGTAAACTTTCTTTATGCAACATCCCTATTGTGACCCCCAAGTCTGGGGTCTGGGAGAGAGGGTGGTTACTCTGCAGGGGGGAATCATCCACTGCAGTGACCCGGATCTGTTGTTTCAGTGGGGAGATCGGAATCCCCAATTTCTTAGCAAATTCATAATCCATAAAATTAGCTGCTGAGCCAGAATCTACAAAGGCCTCAGTAGTCTCTGTCTTATCCTGCTAGGATATAGTACAAGGTAGAAGAAAACATTTATCATCTAGAGGTAAAGACTGCACGCCTAGGGTATTACCTCCGACTACACCTAGGCGGCAGCGTTTCCCGACTTCTTGGGACAATTCTGCACTTTTTGACCCCCCTCTGCACAGTACAGACAGAGCTGCTCTGTCTCTCTGCGTCTCCGTTCCACCTGAGACAATCTCGACCGACCAATCTGCATTGGTTCCGGTGGAGGTGAAGCAGGAGGAGATCGAACTGAAGGATATGCTGTGTAGGACAAGTATCTCACATTGCTCCTACCCCGGGTCTGTCTTTGATATCGTAAACGACGATCAATTCTGATGGCCGATAAAATGGCCTCATCAATGGTTTTGGGCTCAGGATGACCCAACATCAAATCAGAAACTGCGTCTGACAACCCTGATAAAAAACAGTCTAAAAGAGCAAATGAGTCCCATCTAGCCGACAGTGCCCACTTTCTAAACTCTGCAGCATAGTTTTTTACCGGACCTTTTCCCTGCCGTGACAACTTGAGCTTCCGCTCAGCGGTAGAGGCAATGTCCGGGTCATCGTAAATTATAGCCATAGCTTTAAAAAATTCTTCCACCGAGGTCAGGGCCTTATCCCCCAAGGGAAGACTATATGCCCAAGTCTGGGAATCCCCTGACAATAGAGTCTTAATAAAGGTTACTCTCTGTGCTACGGTTCCTGACGAATTAGGCCGTAACTCAAAGTATGATAACACTCTGTTTCTAAAATTCCGGAAGTCAGATCTGTGACCAGAAAACCTTTCAGGTACAGACATGAGTATGTCTGTGCTAGGAGGAGATCGCACTGCATTCACAGCCGTCTGAAAGACTTCTACACTCCCAGACAAAGCGTTGATTTGGGTCTAGTGACTGTTCAGCACTCGGGTGTAATTCTCCACCGTAGTGGTGAGTGCATCAAGACGGCTGCTGAGTGCGTCCATTTGGGTTTGGTCTGCCGTCTGTAACGATTGGTGTCAGCACACAGAGAGAATCTGATTATTGGTGATCTGCAGTATCACCAAGAATGCAGATATATACCTGATTATTGATGATCTGCAGAATCACCGATAATACAGATATATTGCTAACCTCTGGACACCTAGGGTATGTGAGTGTTTGGTGTAACAGTAATACTTTGAGACATGCACCTGCTGAGCAGGTGAACAGAAGCAGCCTGGAATACTGCTCTTGAGGCACAGGAACCTTCCAGCAGCCTGAGACTCTCCAAGGGGTGGAGTCAGGCTGGAGATAGGAAGGACCAGAGAGTGAGTGACACCTGGAGGTGGATGTCACTATCAGATCTGGAGACTATCTCTTAAACGGAGAGATAGCTCTCAAGGTCGGACACGCCTGGTCGGCAACACAATGACAGACAAAGTACAAAGACAAAAGGCTGATTCGGTATCCAAGGCAAGCAGGGTCTGGCAACGGAATATCAGATATGCGAGGTACCGAATCAGAGATCAGAGGGATAGTCAGGAAAGCAGAAAATCATGACAGATATCAACAATGCCTATTCTGGGTGTGAGGTCCTTGGTCTCTACACCCTGGAACTAGTCTGATGAATAATAAATGATAACACACGTTCCCTAGTCTGGGTGTGAGGTCCGTGGTCTCTACACCCTGGAACTAGTCTAAGCAAAAACAGAATAACAATACAAGTAATCTGGCTCAGTGTGAATTCCCAGGTCCACCTGGTTCAAACACACTGTTGGATCTGACTAAGGTCTGAGTGCTTCCACGTAGAGATCGCAACGGCAGACAACTTGAGACTGGCCAGCAGTAACTATATATGGAGTAGTGCTCTCCGGCACCACCCCTGATTGATCAACCAATAGTATCCTGCTCTGGAATCAGCTGATCGGCGTGATAAGCTGACCTCACCTTGCCCAGTATAAGAGTTCTGCCTCTCAGCGCGCGCGCGTGTATTCCTAAGCCTGTGTGCACTAACAAACCCAGCCACACCAGACACGCGCTGCCGCGTGCCAACCGCCGCGCTGGACGCGGAACCAGCCGCCTTACTGTTGTTACATGCGGCGGCTTTTCCGCGTTCTCTTACAGACTCCTTTACCTTCCTCACATGCACTCAGTGCAGGTTGGAGGATTAATTACATTTATAGTTTTTGCCTTCTTTATCTCTTGTAAATTGTTATTAATGTTTGATATGCTTAATATTGTATTATTATTATAATTGCATACTTACACTTATACTAGTTTTGTTTGTATATAAACTTAATGAAAGGCCACTCTTTGTGGATTAGTTCTATTCAAGCAGGGTCCTCCTTTTAAGCCCGGTGGTGCTGTTCTGCTCCTGATGGGGCGACTATGCGCCTATCGTACACAAATAGTTTTAATTCTTTTCTTGTTCCTTTCATTCTTGTCTTATCTACCTTTATTCCCTCCCCTCTCTCATTCCCCGCATTCCTTTCCCGTTTCTTTGTTCCCTCCTATTTATTTGTGGGATGTGGGCGCAGTGGCTTCCCATGTGGGGGTGGACACTGTCACCTGTGCGCAGACAGCTAGGCTCCACTGGATGGTGATGTATTCATCCAGTGGGTTGCCTTCCTCTTACTGTCTGCGCACGCTCGGTTGGATACCCAGGTCTACGCATTGGGCATGCGCGGCCTTGGGGACTTCCGACCAGCCCAGGCTGCCTGGAACGCAGAAGCCGCGCAGATACGCAGATAGCATGCTGGATTTGGGATTATACATCCCTGTTGATTTGCTGAGAGGACTTTGCATCATTTAGGCTGGTATTAGCAATGTGCTGAGCAGGCTTACAGAGCTTTTACCAACAACTCCTTTGCCTATCTTCAATTGCATGGATAATTTTGTCTTTTTTAGGGTACTTTATTTGTATTAATAAATATTTTTCATACTTTTTTACCACATGAGTGCTTTGGCCTGTAGCTGGGTTCTGCTTTTTTCTCTATACATAGAGGAGAACCTTAAAAAAGGTTTCATCCGGCCTTCAACTTCTCCTGCTGGAGCTGGAATTTTCTTTGTTGAAAAGAAAGACGGTTCGCTATGCCCCTGCATTGATTACTGGGAACTTAATAAGATCACGGTTAAGAACCGTTACCCTCTTCCTCTCATGCCTGATCTATTTCAGAGACTACGCTCTGCCCGCATCTTCTCCAAACTAGACTTACGGGGAGCTTATAACCTTATCAGAATTCATGAAGGAGACGAATGGAAGACGGCGTTTCGCTCTCGGTTCGGGCACTTCGAATATCTAGCAATGCCTTTTGGCCGCTGCAATGCCCCGGCCACCTTTCAACATTTCATGAATGACATCTTCAGAGACTTTATTGATATCTTCATGGTGGTCTATCTTGATGACATTCTTATCTTTTCCTCCTCTCAAGAAGAACACTGGGGTCATGTGAAGAAGGTCCTTGCCCGTCTTCCCACACATGGACTATATGCCAAGCCCGAGAAGTGCGAGTTTCACAAGGAGATTATCCAGTTTTTGGGTTAAAGATTTCTCCCGGAGGGATGGAGATGGATCCACAGAAGGTCTCAGCCATTCTGGGTTGGCCGATCCCTGCTGATCGTAAATCAGTGCTGCGCTTCATTGGCTTCGCCAACTTTTATAGGAGGTTTATTAAAAATTTCTCACAGATTGTGGCTCCAATCACGCAGTTGACCAGCACTCGTCAAGCATTTCATTGGACTGCTGAAGCCCAGGGGGCTTTTGAAAAGCTCAAAGTCTGTTTCACTTCGACTCCTATCGTGAAACATCCTGATCCCACCACGGCCTTCATTCTTGAAGTAGACGCTTCGGAAGTCGCTTTAGGAGCTATACTTTCCCAACGTTTCGGTCCAAAGGCCATTCTGCACCCAGTTGCCTTCTTCTCAAAAAAGCTGAATACCGTAGAGAAGAATTATGACGTAGCTGATCGTGAACTTCTGGCTATCAAGGCGGCTCTGGAGGAATGGCGGTATCTACTAGAAGGAGCAGAACAACCTATCCTTGTCCTCACCGATCATAAAAACCTGGAGTATCTCCGAACTGCAAAGAGATTGAGACCACGCCAGGCTCGGTGGTCCCTCTTTTTCTTCCGGTTTAACTTCCACCTGACCTATCGCCCTGGTTCAAAGAATATCAAACCGGATGCCCTGTTCCAGTCACTGTCCATTCCTGACCCAGCTCCGGAGAACATTCTATCTTCCCAACACTTTTTACTTCTTCAATCCAGCCTTCTTGATTTAGTCCGACAAGCCTCGTCCCATTTGAGTGAGCCTCCTGACCTCCCTGTTAAAGAGGGGCTCTACCGTTTTCAGGAAAAGATTTTTGCTCCTGAAGAAACTCGTCCATCAATACTGCAAGCTTGTCATGACAGTAAGTCGGCAGGACATTTTGGGGTTACCAAGACTAAGGAACTTATTCAGCGACGTTTTTGGTGGTGTTAGGATCCCCAGTTCTGCCTGTCATTGCAGTGATGGGCTGACTCTGCATTTGCTTCAGTCTGCACATTACTGTAATGGAATTGTATGCAAGTCTGTGAGGATTCTCAGTTCTGCCTGTCATTGCAGTGATGGGCTGACTGTCCATCGGTTTTTGTCTGCACATTGCTGCAATGGAATTGCATGTGTGTGTGCAAGGATTCTCAGTTCTGTTTCTCACTGCAGTTATGGGCTGGCTTTGCATTTGGCTCAGTCCTGCTGCAGTGAGATTACATGGGAGTGTCTGAACAACTGCAAGGTGAGGGCCTTGTTAGCAGAGTACTTAAGATCCAGACTTCCCAGCAGCCTGTGCTGTCGCATTGTTTGTCTTCCCTGCTTGTGCAGCCTCAGTTCCTGCTCCTGTCTTGCCTGAGTCCTAGGAATTATATCTGTCTGGTTGCTCCAGTTCTGCCTGACCTCTTGGAGTTATAGCCCGTGTGTTTGCTCTTGTCCTGTATGCTGTATTCTGGATGAATAACTACATACCTGCTGGTGGACTTGAACTTACTAATATTGCCTGAGTGAATACTCCTGTCAAGTTGCTTCATGAACATAATGTTGCATGCCTGTTCCTGCACGGTCTGGAATCTACTTTGAATACTGTTGATGTACATACCTTCACTGTAAATAAAACATCACTTTGCATCATATCCTGCGTGTCTGCGTCTTTGGGAGTTCATCTGCACGAAGCAAAGCCTCGCCAGACGGAATCCCTGCTGGTGAGCATGACAGATGGCCTGAATTGGTCCAAGACTGTCAGTCTTACGTGACGTCATGTGTGACCTGTGCCTGTTCCAAGAATGTTCGTACCCGTCCTTGGGGTCTTTTAAATCCACTTCCTGTCCTGGCACAACCATGGAAAGAGATTGCTATGGACTTTGTGGTGGACTTTACCCCTTCTGAAGGGTTCACTACCATCCTAGTGGTGGTGGACCGATTTTCTAAGATGGCTCATTTCCTACCTTTCAAGTCTGTGCCGTCTGTTGCTGAAACTGCTCAAGTCTTCTTACGAGAGATTGTGAGACTCCACGGATTACCCTCTGACATAGTGTCCCACCGAGGAACCCAATTTACCTCCAGATTTTGGCAGGAGCTTTGCAAGAATCTTGGAATCAAACTGTCACTTTCTTCTGGATATCATCCCCAATCCAACGGCCAGACAGAAAGAACAAATCAAACGATGGAGCAATATATCAGGTGTTTTACGTCCGCTTCACAAGATGACTGGTACTCCCTGTTAGCTACTGCAGAGTTTGCATTTAACAATTCTACTCATTCTTTCACTCGTCAGTCTCCCTTCTTCGTCAATTATGGATATCATCCGTCATTTCTGCCTGGTCTGGACTCATCCTCTGTCTGTCCTGGTGTACAGGAAAGAATTTCTGCCATTCAAGACAACTTAAACACTGTCCATAAGGCCTTGCAGAAGGCTCAGGAAAAGGGGAAAAGATTCGCCGACAGACTTAGGAGGGAGGGTCCAGTTCTAACTCCTGGAGATCTCGTTTGGCTTTCTACAGCAAATTTCAAACTCCGTTGTCCATCCAAGAAGCTTGCTCCCCGGTTCATCGGACCTTTTCCAGTGTTAAAACAAATTAATCCAGTGGCTTTTAAGTTATCCTTCCCACCCATCCACCCTGTCTTTCATATCTCCTGCCTGAAGAAGGTGATTCCTAGCAATTTTCCTGGACGTTCCTCTGATCCTCCCCAACCAGTGTTAGTGGACGGTTTGGAGGAGTTTGAGGTAGAAAAGGTCCTGGATAGCAGAAGGATTAGGAATTCTCTCCAGTATCTGATTAAGTGGAAGGGGTTTGGAGTGGAGGAGAATTCGTGGGAACCAGCCTGCAATATTCATGCCCCTAGACTGGTCAGACGGTTCCACATAAAATTCCCTGAAAAGCCAGGTCCTAGGGGCACCCGGAGGTTGCCCCTAGGGGGGGCAATGTCACACTCACCATACTCTGGTCCGGCGGGGTCTCCGTGTGCGGCCCTCTGTGCGCACATGCGGGGGCTCGCTGTGTTCACTATGCCCATTTCCGGGTCGACGCGCGTAAGTGTTTGCACGCGCAGAAGTTTGCGTGTGTGTGCACATAGGATTATGCGCGTTCGTGCATGCGCGGTCGCTTGCGCGTTTCGGCACCAAAGCTCAGTATTTAAGCAGCTCTGCCTGTAACCACAGTGCTGCTCATTCTGACAGCTTGGCTGACCGTTCCCGGTGAACCGTTGTTCCTGTGCTCTATTTCCTGATCTGATTCCTGTTGTGACCTCTGGCTTGTGACCCCGACCTCCGTTGATCGCTGCCCGCATCGACCCTTGGCTCTGTTCTTGGACTATTGAAGATTGCCGCCTGCCCCGACCTCTGGCTTGTGACCCCGACCTCCGCTAATTGCCGCCTGCCCCGACCTTTGGCTCGTGACCCCGTCCACCGAAGATTGCCGCCGGCCCCGGACCTTGGACACCGTCTGACCAAGACCTCTCCACCATTAGCGTCACCGTTCTCCTGACCACTTGCTGAGGTTATCCCAGTAGCGACCTAGTAGGGCACTAGGCAGCGAAGTCCCACATCCCCCTCAAGGGGGTGTGATCCTGCATTCCCCTCAAGGGAGTGTGGGTGAAGACCCGTGGTCACCTAGACTCCGCTACTGGGCAACACCTCTTCCATCGTGGGAAGGCAACAGAGACTGAAGATCTATCTGAAGTCTAAAGCCCAATCTACACGATACGATTCTTTGTACGATTCGATTACAATTCTATTTACGATTCAATTAAATCCAACATGTCCGATCCTGATTCGATTCGATTAAATTCGATTTGCAATTGCAAAACAATGGCAAATCGAATTAAATCAAATCGAATCCTGATCGGACATGTTGGATTTAATCGGATCGTAAATAGAATCGTAATAGAATCGTACAAAGAATCGTATCGTGTAGATGGGGCTTAACACCTATATGAGTAGGTTGATGAGCGGCACAACCAAGATGATAAGGTCATTGCTTCATTGTAGACAGACCAAATTCGATTGGCTGGATAAGTCTTGGCAAAAACAATATTTTTTTATGGTCATCTCAGGTGATCAATAAAGCCAACTAGGCCAACACTGGGCCCACACTGCAGAATCAGTGTTTTCTGGGTCACTTTAAAGTCATTGAACTACCTCAGCCCGACCATAAGGGATGGAAATATCCATAGCCTGCACTCTCACAAACGTGCGCTCAAGCACGGCGACCACTACACAAAGGTTGCTGCCGAGAGGACTAACCTTTATGTCCTAAGAGTGTCAACTATTGACAACTCTTTGTGGTTGTTTGTGGTGCGTTAAACTGTGAATTTGGTCTGTCAGCGGGAAGCGGGTGTAACCCTTACTCTACTTGATCAACATGTACACACACTCGATGTTTTAAAGCACTTTATTCCACCAATTTAGGAATGTACTGTGTTTTCTGCCCTTTAGCTATTAAAACACAACTCTGCTTAATCTGCGTGATTTTTGGTGGGACTTTTGGCATAGATCCCCCTCTGGCATGCCTCTGGCATGTCTTTGTAGGTTTTAAAATTCGCCTGCCCATTGAAGTCTATGGAGAATCGCTGGATTCTCCTATTCGCAAATTTTTGCAGAGATTCAGATTCGAAATTTGCGAACCTGAAATTTGATATTCAGCCCATCTCTAATGAAGTATGACAATAATTCTTATCTTTCTCAAGTACCTCATTTTGTTTTGACAACTATCTATGGAATTAAAGTACATTGAGCACCCAGGATACATTTTTTTTTTACAATAAACTTCCCCATAAGGGAACTTTGTAATGCAGTGTGCCATTCGGGGTCGGGGGAAGCGCTATTGCTTACCTACGGGGGACTGCTCCTCTATGCACCCGTCCATGTGGAGTGCGCCATGAGTGTCCACAGCGACAGTCAGTTTAAAGATTCCACCTGTAGAGCATGCTTCCTGCCACCAAATGCATTCCGGGAGATGTAGTCTATAGATGTGAATATAGAGATGACTCACACCTACAGACTACATCTTCTGACATGCATTGCGGCAGCTAAGAGAGTGATCCACAGGTGGAATCTTTGAACTACTGGTCGCTGCGGACTCTTAAGCTGGATTCACAGCGGTTAGTTGCATACCGCACGTGTTAAAATGAGTGTGAACTGCAATGGAGACTGAACATAGACTTTAATGCAAAGCCTGAAGGCAGCAAGTTAGAATTACGTGATCCATTACTGTGAACAGGCCCATAGACTTGTATGGCCAGTAAGTTGACATGCAGAATTTTTCTGCAATGCAACTGAGCACTGTGAACCTAGCCTTACGGTGTACTCCATATAAACGGGGGGCTAGAGGCATTGCCCCTCACAACTAAGCAATGGCGCATCCCCCAACAGTATACAGTACCAGGAATGTGGCTGATGACATCATCGGCCACATCCCCGGTATTGTATACAGTAGCCCGGAGCTTCACGCGGAGAAGAATCAGCGATCATCGGTGGAGAGAACCTGTGGTGGGTAATTCTCCCCCTTCTCTATTTACAGCAGCACCAGGGGCACAGGAGGGAAGGGTGCATCGGAGGGAGGCATGGATGATCGTGGAGAGAGGGGTGGATCAGGAATGCTACCAGGGTCTCCATTTAGTAACAGGAGAGGGTTCGGGAGGGATAAGGAATGCCGCTGGCCACCCGCTTGTAGCTGCTCTGCTACGCCGGTTCCATGTGGGCTTCCCTGGGACTGATGGATGCAGGTTGGCACACTGTGGGTAGTTCAGATCGCTACCCACAGTGTGCTGACAGGCATCCATCAGTCCCAGGGAAGCCCATAGATGCAGAAAAAGTGGAGCCAGCGGCGCAGAGCAGCTAGAAATCTCCCTGGCAGCATGGAAGAGTGTGACTCGTCCATACCAATTTAAGGAAGTTTTAGCTGGACGAGTCAGGCTCGTCATTACCACTAAGGAGGTTAAAGCGTACCTGAGATGTCGTAAAAGTATGTATTTATACTTACCTGGGGCTTCCGCCAGCCCCATGATGTCGTGGGCTCCATCGCCACCCTGTCCAGCTGCTTTGTTTCCTTGTAATCTCATTTGGTTATCTGGCCACTTGTTCTACAGATAAGAAGTGCATTTTTCCTAGAGTAAAATGAGCCATACATTACTTTTCTTCTATGTTGCTGCCACTTACAGTACGCAGTAGAAATCTGACAGAACTGACAGGTTTTGGACTAGCCCATCTGCCCATAGGGGCAGGGATTTCTTTATTTTCAAAAGTACTTAGTGAATGGCAGTTGCTCCGTCCAAAAAACATGTGCGGTGAGCAGGGAGGCTGCCCAGCATCTTTGTATAAAACTTTTTGAGGGGGTGTCTTTATAAAGAATAAAGGCCATGGCATGCTGAGAATCTGGAGAGATGGACTAGCCCCAAACCTGTCGGTAAAGTCAGACTTTTACTACTAAGGCCCGGTTCACATTAGCGGGCGCCGTCCGGAATCGCCGTGCCGGAGCCGGACCGCATGCGGGACGGACGGAACGGACGCACGGCATAGCAATGAAAGCCTATGCGTGCGTTCACATGCGTCCGTTTCGTCCGGACCGGATCCGGACTCCGGCATAAGACCCAACATGCGCTATTTTTTGGTCCGGCTCCTCCGGCAGCCGTATCCGGGGCGGAGCCGGACTGCACCATCCGGCCAATACAAAGCAATGAGAACCGGAGAGCGCACAACACACTGGCTAAAAATCAGGATGTTCTACCCCACTTCCTATGCGGATTGTTGCGGCGATTTTGGATGGGGACACATGGGCAAGCATTTTGGAGTGGATCAGCAGTGACTTTAAACGAGCTGGAGATGTTGGCAGCATGTCGGAGGTGGAGGTGAGTGCTAAACAGCGGAGGGCCTGATTCCACAGGTCCCCCTTCTGCTGACCTCCCAGACCCCAACATTTTATTTGGTTTGTACTAACTTTTGCCAAACGGATCTGGATCGCATCCTGATGAACACCTGATGCAACCTGACCGGATCCGGATCGGATCCGGATCAGAACCGTACGGTTCCGATCCGGATCCGGTCAGGTCATCCGGTCCGTTTGGCAGAGAACCGCAAGTGTGAACCGGGCCTTACTGTAAGTGACAGCAACAAAAGAGAAAAGTAATTATTGGCTAATTTTACTCGGGAAGAAACTTACTTATTTGTATGTGTTTATATATATTTAAAATTTTAAGATTTCCGTGACAGTGGTCCTTTAAGGGAAGGTGAAAAAATAATAATAATAATTATCCTGGGTATTCTCCCCAAAGAGAACTTAATCTCAATTAAAACCTTACAGTTGTTCTAGTGGTCCCTACATTTTCCCTTGAGTAAAAACAAAATAAAAACATGGAGTGACTCTTTTTTGTTAGGGAACAATTATACCAAGCAATTAGTTGTACAGAAAATAGAAAACGTATGGGAAATCGGGGGTTAATGCACGTCTATCGATGTGGTAAACAAACAGCGCACGATCAGGCAAACAATTTCCCAAATAAGATCAGGGGAAGCCTCGAAAGACTGGTCGCAAGGAGAACGAGTGTACCTATTGGGTAGCTGAGTGCAAACAATGGTGGAAAGCAATGTCAGAAGAAGAGGAGGAGGAATTCGGAGAGGGAGATAGGCAGGGAGGAGAGCCAGAGAGAGAGAGAGAGTGTGTGTGTGTGTGTGTGTGAGGGGGAGGGGTGGGCTGTCCTTGGTAAAGCCATAGAGGTGTTCAAACTGCATTGTAACATCAGGAAACACAAGGCATACATCTAGCCCGCGGGAGCTTCCTGTCTACAGCTTGGATTTTTGGATTATCCTAATTGTTTCTCCTGTTTTTCTCCATCCTTTCTGGGATTCTGTAGACTGTCCTCAACCAACTGGTCTCAGTGTTTTTAACCCTCTGCAAAATATGGATTTTCTAAGGCATCGTTCAAAAACAAAAGCTTCCTGATGCAAGAGGCCCTCTCTCCGCTCCTCTCTAACAGTAGCTTGGAACCTGCATACTTCTTTCTCCCCAATCACCCCTATAAGTGAGGAATTGTGATCTGCTTGTCCGGTATTTCGGTAAGGCGCGTCAAATCTGCTGTTTCATTTTTCTTGCACTTGGGGGAAGGGGGTGTCTGACTATGACCGGTGGTGAGGGTGGGAGAGGACGGGGGAGGGGCAGCGTTCACGTTGAAACATAACACTGAAAAGATACGAATTGTGATTGAATGGCGTGTCTGCCTGTAGTCACATTTGTCGAACTTGAATATAGTAACTGTGGGAATACAGTTACTAGCGTTGGGGGTTGTGCTCTGGGGGACAAACTGCAATTAGGTCTAGTGGTTCTATTAGGAGTATCGCACATGGCTAGATAGTAATCTCGTCTCGTACGTAGAGGATGTATAATGTTTTCTGGGTGATCCACTGCAAAGCTAATGTGACCTGGAGAGTCTTTGTAAACTACAGGTTTTTCTAAGTTGACTCTATAGTATGTTATTTGAGAGATTCTGTGTAATGTGATCTAGTATATTTAGTGATTCGGTGGCTCCATACCCAAGAGGGCTGTATAGGAATCCAGTAGGAAGCTTGCTGCGTACTGTGATCCATTTCAAACAAGTCTGGTGGGACCTAATAATGTCTGTAATCGGCTCGTTTGTATGGCTAGTGGATTATAGTGGGAAATGCTGCATTTCTAGAAACTGGATCTGTTTTAGATTAGATCTTGAACTATTGAGAGGTTATTTGCTCATGTATTGGCCAAGCTTTCTATCAGATGACCATTTTGAATGGATTCCCATACACTCCTAGCTCGTCCCTAAACTGGATGACGATCATCCTATTCTATCTATTGATTGACTAAACTAAAGATCCTGGCTTTCATATGTGATATGAGCTCTGTGGTGCAATATTTAAAACTCCTGCAGCTTAAATATGCTATAAAAACTAATTTTATTGAATGATCATTATGCTTCGTACACACTTGCGATAACTATCGTTTGCAAAGAACGATAGTTACCAGACGAACGATATTGGAAAGATTGGTATGCAACAATGCGATGCAGCGATCATCATACACATTTTAACAATAGTTCTCGCAGAAAAGAACGATCAGAAGGAAATGTTGCGTACATATTTATATAAAATAAAAAAAAAATAAAAAACCCACTGACATAGAGTTACAATAGATACAAATATATGATTGTTAACTTGAAAACAAAGTTTAATTGAAATGAGCAATGTAACAATCTTTACGGTCGCGCTACAAAGGAAGTACTGAAGCTGGACAGAATTCAACGCAGGCGCATTGGCCCTTGTAACGATCGTTCTCGGCCGATGTCTGTACACACTATAGTTTTGTAACAATTGTCGGTAGATATGATCCGTCAGGTTGGATATTTCCATCTACCTGATGTCGTTCGTGTTAATGATCGTTGGGTAAAGTTCTTTCCCCGATTGTCGGCGGAACGATCGTTAATGAGCTGTTTCAAACGACCATAGTCGCCAGTGTGTACGCAGCATTAGGCTCCATAGGCCGCATAGATCTTGAGGCTTTCCTAAGCTGTTCGTTAGAAGTTGGATGCTGTTTTTCTGGCTGCTGCAAGAAAGGATCCACATTTCACTCCCAGGAATATTTTGATGCATAATCTCTTTGGTTTCCAGATACTGATGAGTGCAGCTTTGTTTGCTGAAGAATTTAACAGTAAAAGCCTTTTTATACAAAACCAGTTGCCTGGCATCTTGCTGATCTTTTTGGCTGCAGTGGTACCTGGCACACAAGCATGCAGCTAATCCAGTCAGACTTTCATCAGTCACAAACCTTTGATCTGCATGCCTTTTCCAGGTCTAACTAAAAGTATAAATTTAAGTACATACATGAGATAAAGTCTTTGGAAAATGAAAGATCACATCACAGATCAATTTTACCACCTTCAATGTAGTATGAGAGCATACCCTACAGTCTATTCTGTTAAGCTGAGTACACTCATCAGATAAAATATTTGTAAACTGAGGAATATACCGTATTTGTCACATATGTTTGTCAGGGAAGTTTGAAAGACCAGTCTTTCATACACACCAACAATATGTCCACCTATCTCCCAAACTTGTCTGTTGGAATATAAAGCCCCACACACCTGCTCAACAGCGGTCTTTTATGCAGCACAATTGTTGAACAATTCTTGTTGTGAAACAAGTTGAAACCGCAAAAAAAAAAAAAAGTATATTTCGCTATTGTTCAAAAAGCTGATAAGACGTAAATCCAACTGTTGGATTGACTTATCAGCTTATTGAACAATAGCAATAGCACTGGGACGTTTTGAAATGCGCAGAAGACAGTGGACTTATGGGTAAGTAACCCCCTCTCTCCCAGCTGCACACCTGAGGCAATTAAGCCTCATTTAAATCACAAATTTCAGTCCTTACCCAACTTAAGCCTATACACACGCTCAACAGCGGTCTTTTATGCAGATCCGTTACTGGGTCCCATCACTTCTGTCAGTTGCGGCCAGTCTGACGTAAGAGAAGTGCGCTCTTTGCATATCTCCAGCAGACGCTGGAGAGATAAATAGAGGGCGCACTTTATCCTGCGTAGACTGGTCCCGACTGGCTGAAGTGACGGGACCCGGTACCGGAGCTGCAGATAGCGGAGGACGGTGGCTTGGGAGCGATCTGAGCGGATGGGGCTGGAGGAAGCCCCAGGTATGTATAAAACTTTTTCTTTTATTCAGCTCTGGTACACTTTAACCCTTGGGGACTGGCTGCCTAAAAACACACACACACACACACACACACACACACACACACACACACACACACACACACACACACACACACACACACACACACACACACACACACACACACACACACACACACACACACACACACACACACACACACACACACACACACACACCACCACCCCCACCCCCACCCCCCCGTATTCCTAGCTGAGCATGGTGTTTCCTGTGTAGCCAGGTGTCCCTGAAATGCCAAAAGCCTTTACTCACCTCCCAGGCTCCAGTGGTGAGCAGCTCTAGCTGCCTCCACTCTGGCCAGCATCCCCGCTCGTACTGCCGCTAAGTTCTGGGTTGTGGCTTGACGTCATCAAGCCGGGACCCGACACTTAAAGGGAACCTGAAGCGAGTAAAATTATTTAAAATAAACACATGATGTAGCTGTAAATAAATATTACATACTAACCTCATCGTCCGTTCCTCTCAGACATTAACAATTTTCTTCTTACAGTGATCCCTTCCAGTTCTGACAATATTTGGTCAGAACTGAAATATACCAGTTGCTGTCAGTTATATATCAGCAGCTGTCAGTTACAACTGAATGCAAGGTAATGTCCATGTTTCCCTATGGCTCAAGTGGGTGATATTACAGTTTAACAGTGTGCTGACCAGGAAGCTGTTATGGGGTAATGGCCATTTTTAAAATGGAGGACAGAGAATTCCATTGATCACAGTGGACAAATGGGACGCAGGAGAGGAGAAAGAGATTGAGGAATAGACTACACAGGAGGTAAGTATGACCGGTGTATGGTTAATTTGACTTTTTATTTTAAGTTCAGGTTCTCTTTAACGCAGAACAAGCGGGGATGCCAGCCAGAGGGGAGCGTCAATCACCGGGGGAACGTCAGGAAGGGGTGTCCCTGTCCTCTTTCCTCTGACCGTTGCTGCTAACAGTAATCACTACAGTCTGCCAGCGATCGTAGTGATCAGGAGCCAATCACGATGGCTCCTGATCACTGAGGGGAGAAGTCAGCTGTCATATGACAGCTTAGTCTCCCCTCTCGGGTGCGCATGATCACGTCGTGAGCGGAAATGGCAGGTGGCGTAAAACCAACGCCGCATCAGGCTTAGACAGCCACAAGTGCGGAGTAGGATTTACTTGCGGCGTTCCCCAAAAGGTTAAAGATTCTGTACACATGCAAAAATTCAGTTTCTGCAAAATGCATTCATAGTCTGTGTCTGGAGATCTCATACACACCTTGTTAAAAGGGAAGGACCAAGCAAAATAAAAAAAAAATGAGTTTCACTTACCTGGGGCTTCTACCAGTCCCATGCAACCATCCTGTGCCCTCGTAGTCACTCACTGCTGCTCCAGTCCCCCGCTGGCAGCTTGCCGACCTCGGAGGTCGGCAGGCCGCATTGCATACATTTTTACGCATTCCTGCTAGTGCAGGAACATTAACACATACATTTTTACGCATTGAACCACTAACGCGTAAAAATGTATGTGTTAATGTTCCTGCACTAGCGGGAATGCGTAAAAATGTACGCAATGCGGCCTGCCGACATCCGAGGTCGGCAAGCTGCCAGTGGGGGACTGGAGCAGCAGTGAGTGACTACGAGGGCACAGGATGGCTGCATGAGGCTGGTAGAAGCCCCAGGTAAGTGAAACTCCATTTTTTTTTTTTTTTTTATTTTGTTTGGACCTTCCCTTTAAGGACAGTCCTCTGCAGATCAGATCCACAAGGATGGTTCTGAAAATCCATCCATTGTGAACTCTGCTGCTCAATTCATTCATCTCTTTATTCTCATCAGATGTTGACCCTGCTTTTTGTACTTACATGTGGGCAAGTACTGTCATCTGTAGGGATTGTTGCTTGCTCTCTTAGGCGACAGTTTGGGGCTGAGTTCTGTAAAGACCCGTCGCTAGCCTGCAGGCTGCAGTACTGTTGCTATGGGGTGAGAAGACGGGACGATGCGTGGCAGACATTGGAAAGGCAAGAGTAAGTAGAACAGTCCCTCCAGCCTGTATTTGGTCAAGCTGAACCTGGGTTTCTCAGCAATACATCAGGGAGGTTCGGGGGCCATCATACACCCACTATATTCTTGGCAGATGTGGCCTCAACAGTGTGTTATTTTTGTGGTAATAAATATTTTGCAGTCATTGTGGCTTGGTTCATTGGAAGAGTAAGCTGGAACTTACCACTCTCTTTTTATTCTGTTATTAATCTTAGAGCTTATAGGAAGCCGCATACGGACTTCCGCAAGTACCTGCGGCTGGATGCGATCATCCTGCTAATGAAAATGAGCCCTAAGGGAGCAGAACAAACATAGCAGCTGTGACGAGGGCAGGAATATTGAAGTCAATGGGAAAGAAAAAACAAAACAAAAAAACAGCTAGATACTTAACCACTTCCCGACCGCCTAACGCACAGAGGCGGCCGGGAAGTGGAGCCCTTAAGGACCGGCTCACCCACAGAGGCGGCGGTCCATTTAAGGGCATGGGCGAAGCGATCGCGTCATCCGTGACGCGATCCTCCGCCGGCGCCTGTCACCGCTCGCCCTCCACAACATCCTGCCGGCTATACGGAAGCGCCGGCGGGATGTTAACCCCGCGATCGCCGCATACAAAGTGTATAATACACTTTGTAATGTTTACAAAGTGTATTATACAGGCTGCCTCCTGCCTTGGTGGTCCCAATGTCCGAGGGACCACCAGGTCAGGCTGCAGCCACCCTAGTCTGCACCCAAGCACGCTGATTTAACCCCCAGATCGCCCACAGCACCCCTCAGACCCCCCCCCTGCTCACCCCCCAGACCCCTGTTTGCACCCAGTCACCCCCCTAATCACCCATCAATCACTATCTGTCAACGCTATTTTTTTTTTTAACTCCCCCCCTGTGTACTGTATGCATCTATCCCCCCTGATCACCTGTCAATCACCCCCTGTCACTGCCACCCATCAATTAGCCCCTAACCTGCCCCTTGCGGGCAATCTGATCACCCACCCACACCAATAGATCGCCCGCAGATCCGACATCAGATCACCACCCAAACGCAGTGTTTACATCTATTCTCTCCTCTAAACACCCACTAATTACCCATCAATCACCCCCTATCACCACCTGTCACTGTTACCCATCAGATCAGACCCTAATCTGCCCCTTGCGGGCACCCAATCACCCGCCTACACGCTCAGATTGCCCTCAGACCCCCCCCCCCTTATCAATTCGCCAGTGCAATATTTACATCTGTCCTTCCCTGTAATAACCCACTGATCACCTGTCAATCACCCATCAATCACCCCCTGTCACTGCCACCCATCAATCACCCCCTGTCACTGCCACCCATCAATCAGCCCCTAACCTGCCCCTTGCGGGCAATCTGATCACCCACCCACACCAATAGTTCGCCCCCGCAGATCCGACGTCAGATCACCTCCCAAGGGCAGTGTTTATATCTGTTCTCTACCCTAAACACCCACTAATTACCCATCAATCACCCCCTGCCACTGCTACCTATTAGATTAGACCCCTATCTGCCCCTAGGGCACTCAATCACCCGCCCACACCCTCAGAATGCCCTCAGGCCCCAGCCCTGATCACCTCGCCAGTGCATTGCTTGTATCTATTCCCCCCTCTAATCACACCTTGAGACACCCATCAATCACCTCCTGTCACCCCCTAGCACACCTACCCATCAGATCAGGCCCTAATTTGCCCCGTGTGGGCTCCTGATCACTCGGCCAAACCCTCAGATCCCCCTCAGACCCCCTTCCGATCACCTCCCCAGTGCATTGATTGCATCTATTTTCCCCTCTAACCACCCCCTGAGACACCCATCAATCACCTCCTGTCACCCCCCTAGCACTCCTATCCATCAGATCAGGCCCAATACAACCTGTCATCTAAAAGGCCACCCTGCATATGACCGGTTCCACAAAATTCGCCCCCTCATAGACCACCTGTCATCAAAATTTGCAGATGCTTATACCCCTGAACAGTCATTTTGAGACATTTGGTTTCCAGACTACTCACGGTTTTGGGCCCGTAAAATGCCAGGGCGGTATAGGAACCCCAGAAACTGACCCCATTTTAGAAAAAAGACACCCCAATGTATTCTGTTAGGTGTATGACGAGTTCATAGATTTTTTTTTTTTTTGTCAAAAGTTAGCGGAAATTGATTTTTTTTTTTTTCCACAAAGTGTCATTTTTCACTAACTTGTGACAAAAAATAAAATCTTCTATGAACTTGCCATACACCTAACGGAATACCTTGAGGTGTCTTCTTTCTAAAATGGGGTCACTTGTGGGGTTCCTATACTGCCCTGGCATTTTAGGGGCCCTAAACCGTGAGGAGTAGTCTAGAAAACAAATGCCTCAAAATGACCTGTGATTAGGACGTTGGGCCCCTTAGCGCACCTAGGCTGCAAAAAAGTGTCACACGTGGTATCGCCGTACTCAGGAGAAGTAGTATAATGTGTTTTGGGGTGCATTTTTACACATACCCATGCTGGGTGGGAGAAATCTCTCTGTAAATGGACAATTGTGTGTAAAAAAAATTAACAAATTGTCATTTACAGAAATATTTCTCCCACCCAGCATGGGTATGTGTAAAAATACACCCCAAAACACATTATACTACTTCTCCTGAGTACGGCAATACCACATGTGTGGCACTTTTTTGCAGCCTAACTGCGCTAAGGGGTCCAAAGTCCAATGAGCACCTTTAGGCTTTACAGGGGTGCTTACAATTTAGCACCCCCCAAAATGTCAGGACAGTAAACACACCCCACAAATGACCCCATTTTGGAAAGTAGACCCTTCAAGGTATTCAGAGAGGGGCATGGTGAGTCCGTGGCAGATTTCATTTTTTTTTTTTTTTTTTTGTCGCAAGTTAGAAGAAATGGAAACTTTTTTTTTTTTTTGTCACAAAGTGTCATTTTCCGCTTACTTGTGACAAAAAATAATATCTTCTATGAACTCACTATGCTTCTCAGTGAATACTTTGTGATGTCTTCTTTCCAAAATGGGGTCATTTGGGGGGTATTTATACTATCCTGGAATTCTAGCCCCTCATGAAACATGACAGGGGGTCAGAAAAGTCATAGATGCTTGAAAATGGGAAAATTCACTTTTTGCACCATAGTTTGTAAACGCTATAACTTTTACCCAAACCAATAAATATACACTGAATGGGTTTTTTTTTATCCAAAACATGTTTGTCCACATTTTTCGCGCTGCATGTATACAGAAATTATACTTTATTTGAAAAATGTCAGCACAGAAAGTTAAAAAAATCATTTTTTTGCCAAAATTCATGTCTTTTTTGCTGAATATAATAAAAAGTAAAAATCGCAGGAGCAATCAAATAGCACCAAAAGAAAGCTTTATTAGTGACAAGAAAAGGAGCCAAAATTCATTTAGGTGGTAGGTTGTATGAGCGAGCAATAAACCATGAAAGCTGCAGTGGTCTGAATGGAAAAAAAGTGGCCGGTCCTTAAAGTGGATCCGAGATGAACTTTTACTCATTGCATAATTGTGTCCCTTTCCTATAGTTTATAGGGCATTCCTCAAGCCAAATACTTTTTTGTTTGTGTTTTAATAGTTTAATTCCCTATAAACTAAAAAAGCCACGCCCACAGCCCTCAGTGCCAAGGCACTTTCAGACAATAGCAAGGACTTACAGGAGTTCAGTCTGGGCAGGAGGAGGGGGAGGTGTTACTAGCCATTGATTTCAAAGGCAGAGGGGAGGAGGGAGGAGGAGAGGGGACTGAATTCACACACAAGAAATCTGATACCATCTCCAGCTCTTAGCCTGTGACAATATGACAAAAAGAACATGGCTGCCCCCATTGTATCACAGGAATAAATAATCATACACTTTTTAAACTTTTGCAGCTAGATATGCTGTGCAAATTATCTAAACTTTAGATAAGATATATAGATAAGTTACTTGTTAGTGTTTCATCTCGGATCCGCTTTAAGGGGTAGAAAGCCCTAGGTCCTCAAGTGGTTAAAGAGAGGGGAGGCTTATGGTCCTATAGAGCCTTTCCACTCCATTCATGGATCTCTCATTCCAACGCTGGCTCCCTCAGCAGCAGTATTAGACCAAATTGGTCAAATGCTGCTTTCTGCCGCCGAAAGGCTTCGGAAGTCTTCAGGAGCCCGAGTGCTCCCGAAGTCCCCCGCGGTGAGGAATTCAAATGGGGGAGCTGCCACTGCAACGTGGGGACCGAGAGAGGAGTGGGAAGGCTCTATAGGAACCAGAGCCTTCCCTCTCCTTAGGTTAGGACTGTATTGGACTAATAAGACCAGGGCTGTGGAGTCAGTGCAAAAATCATCCGACATAGACTCCTCAGTTTATGAAACCAGACTTCAACTTCGACTACAGGTACCCAGAATTGCTCCAACTCCGACTCCACAGCCCTGAATAAGACTCACTTTTTCTCCCCCAAAAGTGGGGAAAAAGTAATTGCGTCTTATAGTCCTAATGCAGGGAGTTCCTGACTTTGGAACGCCTGCCAATACGAACCTCCACTCGCCGCAATGTCGGAGACTCCCTGCACTATGCTCATGCAGAGGAGGACACAGGGACAAACTGAGGACACAAAGGGGGACAGAGGCGGACACATGGGGGGGATACAGAAGGACACGGAGACATGAGGTACAAGGGGGCATGAGGTACAAAGGGAGTATAATACACAAGATGCTGCTTCACCATGGATGCATCAGGTTTAGTATATATTTTTTTCCCATGGTTTTTATCATCTAAACCTAGGTGCAAGTTAATGTCAGGAGCATCTTACAGTCCGAAAAAATATGGGTATCTGGTGCCCCCTGGATGCTGTTATAAGGAGATTCAGGGAGGGGGCAGTGATTCCTAGTTACACCCCTGGACACACATTAGGGGGCATAAGAGGACATGCCCATGGACACAAATTAAGGGGCATAAGATAAACTCTCTAAATACATACAGGGTGCATTTCTCTGTTTTCCTTCTGTCCTGTGCAAGAGGTCCACTTTAACTGCAAAAAAATCACTCCTGCTTTTGGTGGATCCCTTGGTTAGTTCTCTCTTCTGGAACAAACCACTACTGGTAAATATTGCCGTAGTATACCGGTATGACGCGGTTTGATTGTGCATGGTATTCATACCATGCACAATCTCGGTTTGCTGGTTTTCGGGGGCGGGGCGATGTAGCTGCGGGGGTGCAACGCATCGGTGAGTGCGCGAACAGCAGCGGGGGGTAAGTAAATACTGGGTCCTGCACGCTGTACTGGTTTCATTCTTCTTCCTGTTCTTGCGTCACCACAGTTTCCTGAAACAGCGCCCCCTGGGTGCTATTACAAGGAGATGATGCAAGTACAGGTAGTAGAATGAAGCCAGTACAGCGTGCAGGACCCGGCAAGTGAGTATTTACTTATCCCTGCCGCTGTGCCTGATTTCCCCAGACCATCTAAATGGGGTTAGAGGTTAAGATAAGAATCCTTGTTTACTCCATGCTCACAGACCTCGGATTAGGATTGACCCAGAGGTATCGTAAATTCTTAGTTCACAAGTTCAGCTAGAATGGCTGAGAAAGTTCAAATATCATCAGCGTCATACCAATATAAAAAGTTGTTGTCCTTATTCAAACCGTTCTGCACAGCTTTGAACCAATTTATAAATTTTGTTTCTGCTGTTAATCGATCATTTTGACGTTTTGAAGCCACCCTTCAGGGCAGTGACACGAAGATCATCCATGCTGTGTCCGTTGGACCGAAAGTGTGTAGCAACTGGGAGTCCAGATTTGGTATTATTAATAGTGTGCCTGTGTCCATTCATTTGGTATTATTAATAGTGTGCCTGTGTCCATTCATACGTTTGCGCAGAGTTTGTCCAGTTTCTCCCACGTACATAACAATCGGGGCTTTAGCACACATGATCAGATATACCAGATTGGTGGAACCACAGGAAAATGTACCTTGTACTCTTTACTCCTGTTGTGAACCTGGTATCGTTACCCTGTCAGTGGAGTAAATGTGTTTGCAGGTCCCACATATTTTTTGTCGGCAGGGTGATGTTCTGTTTTGTTGAGTCCTATTCAAAGAACTCCTGACAATCATCTGTTTTAGAGTGTGTGGTTGCCGATTTAACAAGAGGGGAGGTTTAGGGAATTTCTTTCTCAGTCTGTGATCCTTGTGTAAAATGGGATGAAGTTCCTTAGCAATCCTCAAGATTTCCAGGTGTGGGTTGTAGGTGACAACCAAAGGGACACGTTCCTCTTTCTGGTTTTGCTTATATTTCAAGAGTTCAGTCCTGGGGATGTTGCTGGCTTTCCTGATTTGAAAAAAAAATTATAAATTGGTTCAAAGCTGTGCAGAACGGTTTGAATAAGGACAACAACTTTTTATATTGGTATGACGCTGATGATATTTGAACTTTCTCAGCCATTCTAGCTGAACTTGTGAACTAAGAATTTACGATACCTCTGGGTCAATCCTAATCCGAGGTCTGTGAGCATGGAGTAATCAAGGATTCTTATCTTAACAACCTCTAACCCCATTTAGATGGTCTGTTTGAATTAAGGCATCTTAATGACATGTATTTATGCTTGAAAAAAATATCTGTTTTCCCTTTTTGATGTTGCATGTATAAAGCTGTCTGTACCACCAGTCTGCAAACTAACAGGATATAAGCCCGACGAAGGCTGCAAGGCCGAAAGCTTGCTTATTTTTATTAATTTTTAGTTAGCCAATAAATGGTATCATCCTGATTTAAAACTTCTTGCTTTTACTGATGGCTAACACGGTACAATACCCTACTGCTACTACTTATCTCTTTCAGGCAGAGAAAGGAACAAAGCCTAGTTAGCTGTGTGCTTGGCACTATACATACATGTCTATCTCATCACGTCATATGCCACCTTGTTGTCCTTTAAGTGACCTAAAGAAGTGTAGTTTTTAAAGTGTACCTGAGATGACGTATTAGGGCCCAATGTCGGGGCCAGTCATGGTGGTCTGCATCTGCCAAGTCGTGCTCCCATGGTCGGGAGCAGTCTGCGCAAGCGCACAAGTAGCCCAGATGCGGGAGCGTTAGGGGCTGTGCAGGCACAGAACACTGCAACTGTGCCAGGTACCGGAGGTGATCCTGAAAGAACGGTGCTGACGGGGAGGACTATGAGGGAGCCCACGGCCCTCATGGGGCTGGAGGAAGCCCCAGGTAAATATAAATGGGCCCTAATACATCCTCTCAGGTTCCCTGTAACTTACCTTGGGCTTCTCTCTTTCCTCCAAGTCTAATACCTTCTGCTGCTGTGCCACTCTGAAAGCTAGCTGTCTGTGTCTTGTCGTGGGCTGCTGCGCATGTACAGGTCCGGCTGCACATCTTCTCAATTGCTTGTAAAACTTGCAACTGGGCATACGCAAAACGGACTCCAGGAGAGCTATTGATGAGACAAGGAACAGCAGAACGTATTAGACCTGAAGGAGAGCGAGGGACCTGAAAGACTACAGGGGGATGGAGGATGCCCTAGGTAAGTTAAACTGAACTTCTTCTTTAGGTCACTTAGGGCCCTTTCACACCATAGGACTTTTTCGGCGTTTTAACGCCACAGCTGAAGTTGGCGTTTTCTAAGGTAAAATGAAAGTCCATAGACTTTTTTTACCTTTCACATCTAACTCTGCGTTTTGGAGCGTTGCGTTTCAACGCTCCCAGGAGCTTTTTTAGGGCTGACCGCGGCGTTTCTCTTTACAATTGATAGTAATGTGTAGGCGTTAAATGCCTGCAGCCAAAACACAGCGTTTTAGCTTTTTTACCACTGCCTGTAGTGTGAAAGAGCCCTTGAAGTGAACCTGAACCGAGTAAAATTATTTAAAATAATACATGATGTACTTGAAAATGACCTTGACATTAGTTCCTCTCAGCTCATCGTTTTCTTAAAGAGAACCTGTACTGAGTAAAATTATTTAAAATAAACACATGAGGTAACTTCAATTGAACATTACATAGTTATCTTGCCATCAGTTCCTCTCAGAAGCTGACCATTTTTCTTCTGACAATGATCCCTTCCAGTTCTGACAACATTTTTGTCAGAACTGAAATATATCAGTTGCTGTCAGTTACAGCTGAGAGGAAAGCTGATGTGTCCATGTTTTCCTATGGCTCAAGTGGGCGATGTTACAGTTTTAACTGTGTGCTGTCCAGGAAGCTGTTATGCTGTAATGGCCATTTTCAAAATGGAGGACGGAGAATTCCCTTGATCACAGTAAACAAACAGGACGCAGGAGAGGAGAAAGAGATTGAGGAGTAGACTACATGGGAGGTACGTATGACCTGTGTATGTTGATTTTCATTTTTAATTTTCAGTTCAGGTTTTCTTTAAAGAGAAACTCCGACCAAAAATTTAACTTTATCCCAATCAGTAGCTGATACCCCCTTTTACATGAGAAATCTATTCCTTTTCACAAACAGACCATCAGGGGGCCCTGTATGACTGATATTGTGGTGAAACCCCTCCCACAAGAAAAGTTCAAACTTTTGTGGGAAATAGCTGTTTACAGCTGTTTCCAACTGCCAAAAACCATGCAGCAACTACATCACCTGCCAACAGTAAAATGTTCACTGGAGTTTCTCTTTAAAGAGAAACTCCAATCTAGAATTGAACTTTATCCCAATCAGTAGCTGATACCCCCTTTTTACATGAGAAATATAATGCTTTTCACAAACAGACCATCAGGGGGCGCTGTATGACTGATTTTGTGCTGAAACCCCTCCCACAAGAAGCTCTGAGTACCGCGGTACTCTGGGCAAACTGCCACAATGTAACAATGTTCACAGACAGGAATTAGCTGTTTACAGCTGTCTCTAACAGCCAAAACAGCTAGGAGCAGCTACATAACCTGCCCACAGTAAAAATGTCACCATGTAATGTCAGAATGTAAATCGGGGAGAGGAAAGATTTTACAATGAGCAAACACTGACTAAATCATTTATACATAATTATGGTAAAAAATGAAGCACTTTTTTTAACTACATTTTTTTCACTGGAGTTCCTCTTTAAGTTTACTTCCACTTCTGACAAGATTTTGTCAAAACTGAAATGTCAGTTGCTGTCAGTTATGACTGAAAAGAAAACTGATGACCAAGGTAATGTCCATGTTTCCCTATGGCTTAAGTGGGCGATATTACAGTTTAACAGCTGACCAGGAAGATGTTATGGGGTAATAGCCATTTTCAAAATGGAGGATGGATAATTCCATTACCCATAGTGGACAAACAGGACGCAGGAGAGGAGAAAGAGATCAATAAGTAGACTACATGGGAGGGAAGTATGACGCGGTGTTTATTTTGACAATGCTTATTTTGACTTTTGGCAGTCCAGGTTTGCTTTAAGATTTCCTTTTTAAAAATGCCAATTGCTTAGCAGTCTTGTTGATCATTTTGCAGGGCTGTTGAGTCGGTACAAAAATCATCTGACTCCAGGTAACCAAGATTACTCTGACTCGTCGACTCCACAGCGCTGTCATTTTGGCTGCAGTATTGTGTGTAAAGCTACATCTGAAACAAACGTGCAGCTCGCGTTAATTCACACTGGGCGAGTGGTTGAAAGTATTAGAGGCACAGAACCTACAGGACAGCCATGCAGCTGGCATACTTTTAAGGAAAAAATGCAGTCTTTGAATTCCTCTCACTACAATGTCCCTTCAAGTCTATAAGTTTGTGAACAGATTATTGTTTTATTTACAGTTTGATAACTGAACTGAGAGGAATGTGGAGGCTGCCATAATTGTTTTTTTCCTTTTAAACAATACCAGTTGCTTGGCAGCCCTGCTGGTCTATTTGGCTGCAGTAGTGTCTGAACAACACCAAAAAATGAGCATGCAGGTAATCTTGTCAGATCTGACAATGTCAGAAATGCCTGATCTGCCGCATGCTTGTTCAGGGTCTGTGGCTAAAAGTATTAGAGGCAGAGAATCAGCATGGCTGCCAGGCAACTGGCATTGCTTAAAAAGGAAAAAAATATGGCAGCCTCCATATACCTGTTGCTTCAGTTGTCCTTTAAAGCACCTTAATAGTGGCCATATTTTACTGTATCTGCATTCAATTTTCACCAATTTTACCACTTGCTATCAGTGAGGGCTTACCTAAATAATCTGTTCTTGGCTTTGAAAATCTGTTGGCCTTCATACTACATGGAGGTTCTAACAGCTGCCAGCTTGTATGCGGCTGTTAGAACCCGGAGAAGTGAACGGACACCGTTGAAGGCTGCCACAGGACAGGTAATGTATGAATGCACACATTGGGGGACACATTTATACAATGGAGGGCAGCGGCGGGGCGGACACGGCGGGCTCAGCAGAGTCACTGAAGATTTCATGCTGAAATCTGACAGGAATTGGCCTGCAGTAAATGGGCAGCTTCAACAGACAAATTTAAATCAGCCTATAATCTTCAGGTGTACCTTAAGGCTGCTTTCACAGTGGGACGTTACAGGTGCACGTTAGTGCAGCCTGTAACGCTCCTCCAACGCACAGCAATGTAACACAAGTGGGCTGTTCACAGTGCCCACGTTGCGTTACATGTAACGCTGCACGTTGTAGTGAAAGTGCAGCATGCTGTGCGGTTAGATTGTTTGCACATGCTCAGTGGGGGGCAGAGAGGAGGCGGGGAGATGCCGCTACAGTAGCCGCGCACATCGCTACTTAATATGCACTGGCGGCCGCTGATTGGCCGGCGGGACCACGTGATGCGGAGTGTGTCGCTCCGCATCACGCGGTCCCGCCGGCCAATCAGCGCCACTCTGGGAGACCTTATGCGGATAGAGCCGCCTAACGCGGCTCACTCTAACGTCCTCTCCCGCACCACCATGCGTTGCGTTAGGGGCACGTTATGCGACATAACGTCCCCTAAAACGCAACGTCTTGGTGTGTAAGTAGCCTAATACTATGTGGAAGTGTTTGGATGTGTATATCAGGCTCTGCATCTTTCCAAACATATCTTCTAGTTGTCATATATATTATGAAGTCTCCTTGGTACCTTGCAGTCATCCTGCACTCCACTGCTCCTCCAGTGTCCCCCTCCAACACTAGGGGCCATATGCAATTCACTTTTTCACCTGACTTTTCTCCTAGGAGATAATTTTTCATCTTCAAATTAAATTAACTTTCCAGCACTTTTCAACTAAAAAAGTACCAAAAAGTAAATGACAAAGTACTATCAAAATTATTTTGAGCATTTTCTTGCTTTCTGATGGGTTAAAATGCATTTTATTGACAAATTTAAAAATATCACCCAGGAGAAAACTCAGGTGAAAAAAATGGATGCGTTGCTCCGTGCCACACGCCTCCTCCAAAAATTCATACAGTGCTTGCGCAAAACGTTCCTGCCTCTGGGACTGTGATGGAGGACGCGTGGCCAGTGCCACACATGCACAGTGACTGGGTGACTCATCAGTCGGCCGGATTACGGAGGGGGACAGTGGAAGAAAGGTGGAGTGCGGAATTACTATGAGGGAGCAGGATGACTTCAGGGGGCTGGAAGAGGCCCCAGGTAAGTAAATTGGCGACTGCGATTTCCCATGATGCATCACTCCTGAATATGCTGTAAACAGTGGGCTAGAACTCGTCTACAACAATAATGAGACTACTAAAGTTGTACAGGGTGGTTCTGCAAGTTGGTGATGGCTGTGTACAGCAGCGTAGTCAAAAGCATCCTGTAAGGCCTGCAACCAACTAGCATCACTTTTCTAAGCGCTTGTGATTTGAAAAGCTCTTGCTAATGTAAGTGTGTGTGATCCCACTTGAAGGATGTTATATTTAATGTTTCACCTATAGCAATACATTAGCGCAAACCATTAGTGCTTAGAAAAGCGCTGCTAGCGTGTCCTAGGCCTAACTGCACTTGTCCAGGATGCGTGTCTTTTTCTTAGTCTGCTATAGCAGAGACTAACTACTTGGAGAGCAATTTTATTTGGATAGTCTATTTCCACATCTGAGACAATCTGCTGACTCTAGTGACCATAAGGATGTTTGTTTGGCCCAAGAATGCTATTCAGCAGTCTGTCACCTTAATGGAAAATGCCTGTGAACTTTTCCATATTGCCTCTTCGCTAAAAAGAATGGGAGTGGCTGTTTGTTGAGTCTCATGTCACCTTTGTGTAAATTGTGATTTAATTTGTATACATTGTGGGTTGTTTCTGTGCATTTTCCTCCTTCCCATGCATTTATAAAGGGTAATTGGTTAGTTTACCATGTAGAATGTTATATCATCAATATGCCAATAATTCTTATCAGTAGGGATGTCCAATGAGATATGATACTAATAATTTTATACAATTGTATTCAAATTGGTCCAATCAAATGTAGCAGCTGCTACATTTGACTAACTTCATGAATTGGCACAGAATGCATCTACATGGAAGGGCTGACTGTCCACCACCTGTTCTAGGGGATAGTTTAACCACTTGAGGACCACAGTCTTTCTACCCCTTAAAGAGAATCTGAAGCGAGAATAAATCTCGCTTCAGAGCTTATAGTTACCAGGGGCATGTGTGCCCCTGCTAAACCGCCGCTATTGCGCCGCTTAACGGGGGTCCCTTCACCCCCAAACCCACCCCCGCAAACCTTGGTCGTAGACTTGGTCGTTCCTGGAGGCAGGGCTAACGGCTGCAGCCCTGCCTCCAGTCCCGTCTATCAGCGGCGCATCGCCGCCTCTCCCCCGCCCCTCTCAGTGAAGGAAGACTGAGAGGGTCGGGGGAGAGGCGGAGATACGCGCTGACAGACGCGCGTGGGGCAGGGCTGCGGCGGTTAGCCCTGCCCCAACCAGGAAGAGGGGATGCGCTGCACGGAGGGGGATTTGGGGGTGAAGGGACCCCCGTTTAGTGGTGCGATGGCGGCGGTTTAGCAGGGGCACACATGCCCCTGCTATCTATGAGGTCTGAAGTGAGATTTATTCTCGCTTCAGACTCTCTTTAAGGACCAGAGCCTTTTTCTCCATTCAGACCACTGCAGATTTCACGGTTAACCTCCCTGGCGGTAAGCCCGAGCTGAGCTCGGGCTATGCCGCGCAGGGGGAGATCTCAGCCCCCGGTGGGGCGATTTTCGTTCTGTAAATTGCTGTGCGCGCAGCCAGCACTTTGCTAGCCGCGCGCACAGCTTGATCGCCGCCGCTCTGCGGCGATCGGCCGCACGCAGCGGCTGAAGAGGGCCCCCCCGCCAGAGCCCTGCGCTGCCCGGATCAATGAGTTCCGGGCAGCGCTATGGGCTGGATCGGGTGTGCCTGACGTCAGGACGTCGGCTGACGTCCATGACGTCATCCCGATCGTCGCCATGGCGACAGGAGAAGCCAAACAGGGGAACGCGTTATATACGCGTTCCCCTGTTTGCTATAGATGCCGGCGACGATCTGACTAGAGGGCCACATGCGCCCTCTAGTGGTGTTTCATGTAGCTACCACTCTGGTAGCTTTACATGAAACATTAAAAAAAAAATAAAAAAAAATTGGAATTCTGCAATTTTTGCAGAAAAAATTAACCGCCAAGGAGGTTAATTGCTCGGTCATACAACCTACCACCTAAATGAATTTTACCTCCTTTTCTTGTCACTAATACAGCTTTCTTTTGGTGCTATTTGATTGCTGCTGCGAGTTTTAGTTTTTATTATATTCATCAAAAAAGACATGAATTTTGTCAAAAAAATTACTTTTTTAACTTTCTGTGCTGACATTTTTCAAATAAAGTAAAATTTCCTATACATTTGAGCGCGAAAGTTATTCTGCTACATGTCTTTGATTAAAAAAAAAACAAAAACCATTCAGTGTATATTTATTGGATTGGGTAAAAGTTATAGCGTTTACAAACTATGGTGCCAAAAGTGAATTTTTCCATTTTGAAGCATCACTGACTTCTCTGACCACCTGATGTTTCATGAGGTGCTAAAATTCCAGGATAGTATAAATACCCCCCCCCCCCCCCCCCCAAATGACCCCATTTTGGAAAGAAGACATCCCAAAGTATTCACTGAGAGGCATGGTGAGTTCATAGAATTTATTTTTTGTCACAAGTTAGCGGAAAATGACACTTTGTGACAAAAAAAAAAGTTTCCATTTCTTCTAACTTGCGGCAAAAAAAAATGAAATCTGCCACGGGCTCACTATGCTCCTCTCTGAATACCTTGAAGGGTCTACTTTCCAAAATGGGGTCATTTGTGGGGTGTGTTTACTGTCCTGGCATTTTGGGGGGTGGTAAATTGTAAGCACCCCTGTAAAGCCTAAAGGTGCTCATTGGACTTTGGGCCCCTTAGCGCCAGGGCTGTGGAGTCGGAGTCGGGAAAAAATGCACCGACTCCTAATGAATTTGTAACTGTAATTAAAATAGAAAATATGATAAAATGTTCTTCTCAGATAATAGTCATTAAAAATAATGTATATATACAGTAATAGCTGTGCTTAGTCCACAAAAATGAAATAAACCAATCAAAATTAGTTACTTGTGCTGCTTCAATAAAGCAGTCCCCGTATTTTTAAGGTCAGATATACATATCTGATTGTGACTGTATATATGATGTGTACACAGGAATCTCTTATATATACTAAATAACATCTATGCTGTAAGAATAAAGCCTGATGTGTAGCTGTGTCACTAATAGAGATGGTCAACGAGATGGAAATAATTCTGCATTGATGCGGATTTATGCAAATGTATGCACTCACTTTGCTGATTAAATCAAATAATTTGATATGTTATTAAAATTTGGTTTGGTGACTACAAATTAAAGGGTAACTGAGACGGATGAAAAGTAAAGTTTTATATATACCTGGGGCTTCCTCCAGCCCCCTTCAGGCTAATCAGTCCCTTGCTGTCCTCCACCACCTGGATCTCTGCTATGAGTCCTGGTAATTCAGCCAGTCAGCGCTGTCCGGCCGCATGCTGCTCCCACAGCCAGGAACATTCTGCACCTGCGCAATAGTGCTGCACAGGTGTAGTATGCTCCTGGCGGCGGAGTGTGTGCATGCGCACTACGTCCGACTGGCTCAAGTACCTGGACTCATAGCAGAAGATCCAGGTGGTGGAGGAGGACAACGAGGGACTGATTATCCTGAAGGCGGCTGGAGGAAGCCCCAGGTATGTATAAAACTTTAATTTCATCTGTCTCAGGTTTACTTTGTTACACAGTAGTACTATACTCTACATATGCACTCCCCACAGAGCTGCAGGGAATCCAGTGAGAATGCTGTGCACATTGAACACAGAGGTGTTGTCTGTTTACAATCTCCTCATTCCCCTGCAGAGTACCTGCACATAATTCTTACATGTACCCACAGTTACATTGCCTAGGGCCTGATAGATGTTCTTTGTTCCGGTTTGTACCTTTTACAAGTACTCTTACCAAGGACTAGTTTTAGTCTAAAGGGAATAAATATAGTAGTCTACATATCCTTCTCACTTCAGTTGTCTTGTAAAATTCCTAAGCGTTGGCAGTTAAGAGACGAATTTCATGTCACATACTTTTAATAAACAAAATTGTAATATGCAAATTAGAGGAGTCGGAGTCGAGGAGTTGGAGTCGGTGGAATCCTAAACTGAGGAGTCTGAGTCGGTGGATTTTTGGACCGACTCCACAGCCCTGCTTAGCGCAGTTAGGCTGCAAAAAAGTGCTACACATGTGGTATTGCCGTACTCAGGAGAAGTAGTATAATGTGTTTTGGGGTGTATTTTTAAACATACACATCAGGGGCGTAGCTAGAAATCACTGGGCCCCATAGCAAATTTTTTTCATGGGCCCCCCTCACCCCCCGGGTAAATTCTCCCTCCCCCAACACAAACAGAAAATAAAAGCAATTCGGCCCACATTTCAGCAGAAAACAAACGCAATTCAGGCGACATTTCATCAGATAATAAACGCAGTTTGGGCCACATTTCATCAGATAATAAACGCAGTTTGGGCCACATTTCATCAGATAATAAACGCAGTTTGGGCCACATTTCAGAAAACAAAACAAAAAAAAGAGAATGTACTCACCCGAAAGAAGTCTTCCCTTCCGGCCGTCTTCTGGCGAGCAGCTCCCCCGGAGATCTTGCTCTTCCTCCTCCTGCAGTCTCCCGCGGACCTGCGCTGGCAGTCAGGCAAAGCAGGGCTATGGGAAGATGGCGCCCAAAGCCCTGTACTGGAGACACAAATAGTCTCCAGAGCAGGGCTTCGGCGGCAGCCATCTTCCCGTAGCCCTGCTCTGTGAACTGCGGGCAACAGTGTGACGTCACAATGACGTCAAGGAGCTTCTGAGGCCCCTAAAAACGTGAGGCCCCTGGCGGCAACCCTGCGCACACACCATGTATACATACACATACACCGCACACACGCACACGCGCACACACTGCATGCACACACCATACACACACCATACATACACATACGCACACCATGCATATACACACATACACCATGCATGCATGCATATACACACACACACCATGCATACACACACACACACACACACACACACACACACACACACACACACACACACACACACACACACACACACACACACACACACACACACACACACACACACACACACACACACACACACACACACACACACACACACACACACACACACACACTGGCACTCACACACCCACACATATACACACCCTCACATATACATACACACACACACACACCATGGGCCAGTTACAGTGTCTGTCTTCCGATGCTGTGACTGGGCAAACAGACGGGAAGGGGGCGGAGCTACACACGGGAGGGGCGGAGCTACACACGGGGCGGAGCTACACACGGGAGGGGCGGAGCCATAGCCAGCGCTGCTCTTCTGTGTTCCGGGCCAGGCCGGAACTATGAAGTACGTGTCGGCAGGCGGAGGGATTTGCAGAGAGGCGGCAGGTGGAAAATAGTCCCATTTCACCTGCCAGCCTCTTTGCAATGCTGCAATGGGGGGGCCCGGGCGGGGGTGCTCACTCCAGCAATCCTGAATGGGCCCTGGGGGCCCATGATTAAAGAAAAAAAAAAAAAAGCAAGAAACAAAAATAGGCTACAGGACAGGCGGGCCCCCCAGTTGAAGCGAAGGGATCCGGGCCCTATAGCAACGCTATGGTTGCTATAGCGATCCCTACGCCTGTGATACCCATGCTGGGTGGGAGAAATATCTCTGTAAATGACAAAAAAAAAAAAAAAAAAAATTGTCATTTACAGAGATATTTCTCCCACCCAGCATGGGTATGTGTAAAAATATACCCCAAAACACATTATACTACTTCTCCTCCTGAGTACAGCGGTACCACATGTGTGGCACTTTTTTGCACCCTAAGTGCGCTAAGGGGCCCAAAGGCCAATGAGTACCTTTAGGATTTCACAGGTCATTTTGCGACATTTGGTTTCAAGACTACTCCTCACGGTTTAGGGCCCCTAAAATGCCAGGGCAGTATAGGAACCCCACAAGTGGCCTCATTTTAGAAAGCAGACACCCCAAGGTATTCCGTTAGGAGTATGGTGAGTTCATAGAAGATTTTTTTTGTCACAAATAAGCGGAAATTGATTTTGTGTTTTTTTTTCACAAAGTGTCATTTTCGGCTAACTTGTGACAAAAAATAAAATCTTCTATGAACTCACCATACTCCTAACGGAATACCTTTGGGTATCTTCTTTCTAAAATGGGGTTATTTGTATGGTTCCTACTGCCCTGGCATTTTAGGGGCCCTAAACCGTGAGTAGTCTTGAAACCAAATGCCGCAAAATGACCTGTGAAATCCTAAAGGTACTCATTGGACTTTGGGCCCCTTAGCGCACTTAGGGTGCAAAAAAGTGCCACACATGTGGTACCGCTGTACTCAGGAGAAGTAGTATAATGTGTTTTGTGGTGTATTTTTACACATACCCATGCTGGGTGGGAGAAATATCTCTGTAAATGACAATTTTTAGATTTTTTTTTTTTTTTTTTTTTTTACACTCAATTGTCCATTTACAGAGAGATTTCTTACCCAGCATGGGTATGTGTGAAAATACACCCCAAAACACATTATACTACTGAGTACGGCGATATGACATGTGTGACACTTTTTTGCAGCCTAGGTGCGCTAAGGGGCCCAACATCCTATTCACAGGTCATTTTGAGGCATTTGTTTTCTAGACTACTCCTCACTGTTTAGGGCCCCTAAAATGCCAGGGCAGTATAGGAACCCCACAAGTGACCCCATTTTAGAAAGAAGACACCCCAAGGTATTCTGTTAGGTGTATGGTGAGTTCATAGAAGATTTTATTTTTTGTCACAAGTTAGTGAAAAATGACACTTTGTGAGAAAACTATAAAAATCAATTTCCGCTAACTTTTGACAAAAAATAAATTCTTCTATGAACTCGTCATACACCTAACAGAATACCTTGGGGTGTCTTTTTTTCTAAAAAGGGGTCACTTGTGGGGTTCCTATACTGCCCTGGCATTTTACGGTCCCAAAACCGTGAGTAGTCTGGAAACCAAATGTCTCAAAATGACTGTTCAGGGGTATAAGCATCTGCAAATTTTGATGACAGGTGGTCTATGAGGGGGCGAATTTTGTGGAACCGGTCATAAGCAGGGTGGCCTTTTAGATGACAGGTTGTATTGGGCCTGATCTGATGGATAGGAGTGCTAGGGGGGTGACAGGAGGTGATTGATGGGTGTCTCAGGGGGTGGTTAGAGGGGAAAATAGATGTCACAGACCGCAAGGCCGGTCTGCGGATGGGGTAACTTGATCAGCGTCAGAAATCCTCTCACACGGTCATTTGTTCATCACGAAGGGTAACCCGCGTTCGCAATTTGATGAACTGACTAATGGAGGGAGCGTTCTGCCACTAACAGATTCACCACACACATACAATTCAAAGATCTGCCACCAAGCGAGTTACACAGCCCGCTACTGTAATTACTAGGACTTGGAGAACGCTTTAGTAACCCCTAGCAGTATGCAGGAACCTGGGTCAGATCGTTATATCCGGGCCGGGTTCTCGCATACGGGTTATAAAGGTATACTTCTATTAAACACACGGTAGCGATTGCAGGAGAATAGGTACGATTGTGTATGTTCAGCAACAGGTCATAACCGCTAAACGATTTTTAAAACGTTTAATAACAATAATGCATTACATACAGTTATATACACCTATGAACATATAAACACAGAGCTTAAAAATAAAAAGGAATAAAATCAGAAAGTTCTTACTTAGCTGAGCAGTCCATTTGAAGAATGAAGAAAAATAGTCCAGTTTAAAGGTAGGCATTCAGGTTAAGAGTCCTTTGAACACACGGCATGCGGCGGTTCTCCTTGGAACGCATGCCTGGACTTTCCTGATCGATGAAATTTAGAGAACTCAGGGAGGAGTTCCCCGCAAACACTTTTTACTGACCTGAGTTTTGGGGCGGTCACTACCTGGAAAGGAGGTGTGTTTAAGGCAGGGTTACCTCCTGGCAGTCAGGTTGCCACCCACAGACTCAGAGCAAGGAATGTACCAATTATTAATAATTTGTGTGACTCGGCCCAAGATTGGCGGATTGCAAATCCGAGACTATATTCATAAACTGCTCGCGACCCTCTATTAAACGAGGCTATACATGCCTAGTCTGTCGCATTCGCTCTACGCAGGCCGTAGAGCAAAATTGCAATTCCTGTGTATGATAGAACTGATTCCTAGGTATCAGGAAATGTAATTTTTGTCTTGCTGTGCCAACCCCATTTTGAATTAATACATAGTGTCCCCTTTGTCTGAAACTTATGAGTTTGGGAGGGAATTTTGAATCTCAACCAGTTTGAGCTGGCTTGGGGAACATGAGCTGGGTGACCAAATGGCTTCTGCCCAGGGAAACTGGCCACTTGTGACATTCTTTCCTGACACAGGATGTGGGGGAAGGGTACTGTACTCTCTGCAATGCTCTCAGAGGGGGAAAGAGAAAGGAAAGGCATTTTTTTGTACAGTTACACAGCACTGACAGTAATGGCTGGACCATACGAAAATCGTTGCGATTCCGCGCACGACTTTCCGTAATGTTCGTCACAATAGATGCAAACAATGCACTGGGGAGGTGATCAGAAGGCGGTCTGAGGGGGATCTGAGGGTTTGGCCGAGTGATCAGGAGCCCACACGGGGCAAATTAGGGCCTGATCTGATGGGTAGGTGTGCTAGTGGGTGACAGGTGGTGACAGGAGGTGATTGATGGGTGTCTCAAGGTGTGATTAGTGGGGGAAATAGATGCAAGCAATGCACTGGCGAGGTGATCAGGGCTGGGGTCTGAGGGTGTGGGCGGGTGATTGGGTGCCCTAGGGGCACATAGGGGTCTAATCTGATGGGTAGCAGTGACAGGTGGTGACGGGGTGATTGATGGGTAATTAGTGGGTGTTTAGAGGAGAGAACAGATGCAATGCACTTGGGAGGTGATCTGACGGCGGGTCTGCAGGCGATCGGATGGTGTGGGTGATCAGATTGCCCGCAAGGGGCAGTTTAGGGGCTGATTGATGGGTGGCAGTGACAGGGGGTGATTGACGGGTGATTGACGGGTGATCAGTGGGTTATTACAGGGAAGAACAGATGTAAATAATGCACTGGCGAATTGATAAGGGGGGGGGTCTGAGGGCAATCTGAGCGTGTGAACGGTTGATTAGGTGCCCACAAGGGGCAGATTAGGGTCTAATCTGATGGGTAACAGTGACAGGTGGTGATAGGGGGTGATTGATGGGTAATTAGTGGGTGTTTAGAGAAGAGAACAGATGTAAACAATACACTTGGGAGGTGATTTGACGGCGGGTTTGCGGGCGATCTAATGGTGTGGGTGGGTGATCAGATTGCCCGCAAGGGGCAGGTTAGGGGCTGATTGATTGGGTGGCAGTGACAGGGGGTGATTGATGGGTGATAGGTGATTGACAGGGGATCAGTGGGTTATTACAGGGAAGAACAGATGTAATTAATGCACTGGCGAATTGATAATGGGGGGGTCTGAGGGCAATCTGAGCGTGTGGGCGGGTGATTGGGTGCCCGCAAGGGGCAGATTAGGGTCTGATCTGATAGGTAACAGTGACAGGTGGTGATAGGGGGTGATTGATGGGTAATTAGTGGGTGTTTAGAGAAGAGAACCCATGTAAACAATACACTTGGGAGGTGATTTGACGGCGGGTTTGCGGGCGATCTAATGGTGTGGGTGGGTGATCAGATTGCCCGCAAGGGGCAGGTTAGGGGCTGATTGTTGGGTGGCAGTGACAGGGGGTGATTGACGGGTGATCAGGGGGGATAGATGCATACAGTACACGGGGGGGGGGGGGTCTGGGGAGAATCTGAGGGGTGGGTGGGGTGATCAGGGGGCAGTTTAGGGAGTTAAAAAAAAAATAGCGTTGACAGATAGTGACAGGGAGTGATTGTTGAGTTATTAGGGGGGTGATTGGGTGCAAACAGTGGTCTGGGGGGTGGGCAGGGGGGGGGTCTGAGGGGTGCTGTGGGCGATCAGGGGGCAGATCAGTGTGTTTGGGTGCAGACTAGGGTGGCTGCAGCCTGCCCTAGTGGTCCCTCGGACACTGGGACCACCAGGGCAGGAGGCAGCCTGTATAATACACTTTTTGTATACATTAGAAAGTGTATTATACACTTTTGTAGCGGCGATCGCGGGGTTAACAACCCGCAGCCGCTTCCGAACGGCCGGCAGGTTGTCGTCGCGGGTGGACGGAGCCAGATGCCGGGGGAAGCGTGTCTTCAATGACGCGATCGCTCCCCCGGCATGCCGAAAGGACGCAACGCCTTTGGGCGTATTGTGGTCCTTTCGGCGTCCACTTTGCCGCCGCCCATCGGCTGTGGGTGGTCGGCAAGTGGTTAATAAAGCCTGGCATGGGGACGGTAGCAGCTGACATCAATGAGATGCTTGCTGTCATTGTAAAAAAAAAAGTTACACTTATTAAAGAGACACTGAAGCGAAAAAAAAATTATGATATTATGATTTGTATGTGTAGCACAGCTAAGAAATAAAACATTAAGATCAGATACATCAGTCTAATTGTTTCCAGTACAGGAAGAGTTGAGAAACTCCAGTTGTTATCTCTATGCAAACAAGCCATTAAGCTCTCTGACTAGTCGTGGAGAGGGATGTTATCTGACTTTTATTATCTCAACTGTAAGTGAACTGTTTACTTTTCCTCTGCTGGAGGAGAGGTCATTACTTCACAGACTGCTCTGAAAGAATCATTTTGAATGCTGAGTGTTGTGTAATCTGCACATATTAGAGAATGATGCAATGTTAGAAAAAACACTATATACCTGAAAATAAAAGTATGAGAATATTTTCTTTGCTGCTAATCTTCTAGTAATTACTCATAGTACACAACCAATTCATTATATCATATATTTTTTTTCGCTTCAGTGTCTCTTTAACTCCTCTTCCCATACAAACAGTATGTGCAGGAAGCTGAATTTGGACATCTTGTGGCCAAATAGTAAAATTACACCTACATACATTTTATAATATACGATGATGATGATGATATCCATTCAGTCGTATCTGATTCTTGGCGATTTCTATGGATTAGCTCTCTCCATGCTGTCCGATCTTGTAACATTTCTTCCAGTTGCCTTAAAGGGAACCTGAACTGAGTAAAATTATTTAAAATAAACACACAAGGTAACTTCAAATGAACATTATATAGTAACCTTGCCATCAGTTCCCCTCAGAAGCTCACCACTTCTGACAATGCTCCCTTCCAGTTCTGACAACATTTTGTCAGAACTGAAATATGAGTTGCTGTCAGTTATCGCTGAGAGGATGACTGATGTGCCAGATAATGTCCATCAGTGTTCTCCCCAGAATTTTTTTCCAGCCGGGTGGCATAAAATAGTAGCCGGGTGGCATAAAATAGTAGCCGGGTGGCATAAAATAGTAGCCGGGTGGGGCGAGTTGAAAATGCAGGGCAACTGTGCTTACAGCATAGGAGGAGGTGAGGAGGGGAGCCGATGACAGCCGGGTGGTCACCAAATCTAGCCGGGTGGAGCACCCGGCTAAAAAAGCCTGTGGAGAACACTGCCCATGTTTTCCTATGGCTCAAGTGGGCGATGTTACAGTTTAACAGTGTACTGACCAGAAAGCTGTTATGGGGTAGTGACCATATACAAAATGTAGGATGGAGAATTCCCTTGATCACAGTGGACAAACGGAATGCAGGAGAGGAGAAAGAGATTGAGGGGTAGTCCACAGGGGAGGTAAGTATTACTTGTGTATGCTTATTTTTACTTTTTACATTTTCAGTTCAGGTTCCAGTGTCAGCTGTGATGGTGTCAACCCAACACGTTCTCTGTAGGACTTGTCTCGTTTTGCCACTGATCAGTCCTAGCATTAGGTCTTTCTCTAAGGAATTTGGTTGCATTCATGTTGCTGAAATAAGTGAGTCTGGTGATCTTGCCTTCCAGTGACATGTCTGGTCTTATACGTTTCAATACCTTTGTCCGTTATCGTTACTGTCTGTGGAATGTGAAGTAACCATCGCCAGCACCACAACACGAAGGAGTCGATCTTTCTTCTATCTGCTTTTCTTAGGTTCCAACTTTTGAAGTCCTGCATGGTTATGGGGAAAACAATAGCATGAACCAGTCTACATTTAGCCGTAATGCTATTTGCTTTTCCATACATACATATACTCTTAAAATTAACAATTTATCCCCCCCCCCCCCGGTGTACTATAGTTACCCCCTCAAATTTGCATATTAAAAAATTACAATAAAAAAATATACATAGTTGTTAGCTCAGGGACTAAACTTTTTTTTTTAATATGGTATTTTTCTCCCCTCATCCTCCAGGACAGCTCACCTGAGATTACTATTGAGTCCCTCCCCTGTGGAAACAATGCACCAATTAATCAAATTAACCTAGCAGCTCCCGCCTACTTAACCAACTCTCCCCTTCCTCCGTTAGTTCATTATTGTTTCCACTCACCCGTGGTTAGTGCACGCTGTAGGGGAGCTCGCAGAGGCACCTATAGTGAAGAAGTGGTAGTTTGATATTCCCCTGGAGGGGGCAGCTGGAGCTTGTGTTGGCAAGGCGGATGGGAGGCTACGCACAGCGTTGGGAAAACCAAGTAGCCGCCGATCGACGCAGCCACCCATAGCGGTGGGCGCGCTGTGTCCTCCCTCAGGCCGCCCTCTTCATGGTGTTGGGCGCTCCAGACGCTGGAGGATCATGTGATGCGCTTACCCGTTAGAGGTGACGCGCTTAGCTCCGCACACAGGGGCGTCTATTGGCCGGACGGCAGGAAGTACTACTTTGACCTCTGGGGGCGGTGCCGGGGGCTGGAGGCAGCTACGATATAGCTGGGAGCGCACGTGTAACGCCGACACGCTGTCAGTGCGGCGTGGAGATGGAGCATACAGAATCCTCCACTGCGGGCAGCAACAAGGTACCGGCCGCAGACTCAGAACCAGCGCCGGCTCAGGTACAAGGGTTTTCCGTTTTTTTCTATCCCTGCTTTATGGTTGAAGAAACGGGTAGAATAGAAATGTGATGGTAGTTTTGTCTCTCTATCTGTGTTTGTTTCTGCAGAGGGGCCAAAAGTCTACGCAGAAAACCAACAAGTGTTCAAAGTGTGGGGATGTTTTGCCGCCCAACTATAGTAGATCCTCTTGCGACAAATGTAGACATAGGGGGCAGGATCAGAGTAAGGAGTCTAGCTCAGATACGAATGTTCTTATGATAGACCTAATGAAGTCTATGAAAAAGGAATTAGCCACAACCTTTGCGGCCTTTCGGGCAGCCTTTCCTACACAACCACAGATGCAAGCTGTATTGCAGCCTCTGCTGCCTCCTCAACCAGGACAGGTGGGAACCCAGCCTATTGCCTTACAGGCCAGATCTCACACAGGGAGAGGAGAGGAACCTCATGGGTCACAGGCATTGACACCCCAGGATCGGGGGGTGCAACCCTTACCCCCTAAAGTAGGCCCGGTAGAACCCGATTCTTCTCAGGGATCCTTTGATGAGGAATCGGAAGAATCACTGGAGGAGGGGGAGACCAGAGAGTCAGGGGAGGACATTCCCACTACCAGAACCCCTAGATACTTATTTAATGTGGAAGATACCCCAGAGCTGTTGAAAGCAGTGTATGAATCTGAACATATCCAGGATACAACCCCCTCAGCCTCAATACAGGATGATATATATAGAGAGGACTAGAGGACACAGGTAGCAGAAACTTCCCGGTGCATAGATCAATCAGAAGTGTTAGATCTTCTCAGTGGAAACAGCCTGAAAAGAGATTTTTTTTATTCCAAGGTCATTCAAGAGAAGATTTCCATTCTCACAGGATGATCAGGAGCCATGGGCAAAATGTCCTAAAATTGATGCTCCTCTGGCCCAGCATTCTAAATCAGCTGACCTCTCCTTTGAGGATGCAGGCAGTCTAAAAAATCCCATGGACCGCAAGGCAGAAATATTGCTAAAAAGGGCATATCAGGCAGCATCCTTTGGGTTCAAACCTGCAATAGCGGCCATATGTCTTACCCGCAACTTAGAGAAGTGGATGCGGGGGTTAAGGGCGCATCTCGTAGCAGGTACCTCACATGAAAAGATGCTGGAATCCCTGCCGGTCATGGAGAGAACAGTAGCTTTTCTGGCAGATGGAGCGACAGAGTCGCTAAGGGCTGCAGCAAAAACAACTGCTTTGATTAATGCCTCCAGGCGGGCGATATGGTTGAATGCTTGGGAGGGAGACGTATCCTCCAAGCATCGCCTGTGTGCTATGGAATTTCAGGGGGAATTATTGTTTGGCAAGGACCTTGAAACGATTTTGGAAAGGTCTTCAGATAAAGCCAAGAAATTCCAAGACAAAAGGAAAAGGACTGCTAGACCCTTTCAGGGAAAACGGTTTTTTTCCAGACAGGATCAGGGTAGACAGCAGCAGCAACAAAGGTCCAGAAGATGGACATATAACTCAGGAAGAGGTAGATCTACCTTCCTGTTCAATAAGGCACAGCCACCCACTACAAAGCCTAGCAAATGACACAGACTTACAGGTGGGGGGAAGGCTTCTTTATTTTTTTCAAGCTTGGCAGAATATAACAAGCAGCGAATTTATTTTAGATTTAATAAAAGGGGTACAGAATAGAATTCCGGTCCCCACCCGCGGAAAATTTTGTAATTACAGGAACCCCAAGGGATCCGCAGAAGGCAGAAGCCATAAGATCATCTGTGATAAGATTGTTACAACAGAGGGTGATTCAGAGAGTTCCGGAGCAGGAACAATTCAGAGGGTTTTACTCCCGGGTGTTTCTAATCCAGAAACTCTCGGGAAAGTACAGGATGATCCTCAATCTAAAGCCTTTGAACCCTTACATTCTGGAGAAAAAATTCCAGATGGAGAGTGTCGCCTCGATTCGCAACTTAATTTGGCCAGGAGCTTTTATGGCCACCTTGGATCTGGAGGATGCATACCTCCACATCCCTATTCACCCGCACTTCCAGAGGTTTTTGAGGTTTGCGGTAATCATGGGAGACGCGGTATGCCATTATCAATACCGTGACCTACCCTTCGGGATATCCTCAGCCCGAGGATATTTACGAAGGTCGTTGCAGAGGCAGTCGCACATCTACATCTCCAGAATGTAAGGGTTCTTCCATACCTGGACGATTTTTTAGTTTTAGCCACTTCCGAACAATCTCTAAGGGAAAATCTGCAGATTTGCGTGCAGACCCTCGAGAGACTAGGATGGTTGATCAGCAAGGAGAAATCGTGCTTACAGCCAGCACAATCAACTCTATTTTTGGGTTTGATCTGGGACACTGTTCAGGAGAAGACCATACTCCCACAGTCGAAGGTGTCCAAGCTAATAACAGCGGTGGCAGAATACAGTTCCCTGCCAACCGTATCCCTCAGACAAACTTCGTCCCTTCTGGGACAAATGACCTCGGTAATCCCGGCAGTGGAATGGGCACAAGCTCATACGCGACACTTGCAGACTTGGTTTCTTCAGGTGTGGGACAGGAAGAAAGCGTCACTAGACAAACAGGTGATACCCCCACAGCAGGTTCTGGAGACCCTACACTGGTGGTCAGATCCAGAGCGACTAGCCAGGGGTCGACCTTGGGGGCAGAAGAACCCGGTAAAGCTATACACAGATGCAAGCTCTTGGGGCTGGGGAGCGCACTGCCTGGACCACCAGGTCCAGGGGCAGTGGTCTCCCCAGCTCAGTCAAAGTTCCTCAAACTTCAGGGAGCTTATGGCGGTCAAGTTAGCGCTACAGTCCTTACGGCCACACATCCAGAACAAGGAGATAATATTATATTCCGACAATATGGTCACAGTCTCCTATATCAGGAGACAGGGAGGAACCAGAGTTCAGTCCCTGATAGATCTAACAATACAAATTCTGGATTGGGCAGATGAGAATCTTCTATCACTGGCGGCCACCCACATTCAGGGTATCAGGAACCGATGGGCAGACGCACTCAGTCGGTCGGTCATAAGAGAATCCGAATGGCAGTTAAATCAGGAGATTTACGAAAAGATCACCATAGAATGGGGGGTACCGGTTCTGGATCTATTCGCCACGCCCCAGAATGCGAAGGTAAGGGATTTTTGTTCCCTCCATCCTTCATCTTCAATAAACCGGTTGGACGCCCTAGCAGTAGAATGGCCAAGGGAGCTGTTGTATGCGTTCCCGCCATTCAATTTGATTCCCAAAGCTCTCAGCAAGGTGAGAAGTTCACAAGCAGAAGTAATCTTCATAGCACCCTGGTGGCCGAGAAGGGCCTGGTTCCCTTTTCTACAGACCCTAAGGGTAAAGGGTCCATGGCACTTGGGGAGCAGAAAAGATCTGCTAGTCCAGAGCGACCAGGTTCATCCCAATCCGGGATTCCTCAACCTCACAGCCTGGATCCTGAAAGGGAAAGCATAAGGTACTTAGGTTTCTCTAATAGGGTGATTGATACATTGCTAAAATGCAGGAAGGACAATACCCGTAAGATTTATGCCAAAGTTTGGAACATTTTTTGTTCTTGGAAAGAGAAAAATAATGTCAGAACAAATGACCTAAAATTTATTTTAGAATTCTTACAGGACGGAGTGGACATGGGTTTAGCGGTAAGCACCCTCAGAGTCCAGGTATCAGCTTTATCTATATTTTTAAACAGGCAATTATCCGCTGAGTTGCATATAAAATTTTTTTTCAAGTCAGTGGCCAGATCACAGCCAATCCCGGTTAAGATAATACCTCCCTGGGACTTATCGCTAGTTGTAGATTATCTAATGTCTAACGAGTTTTTTCCACCAGAGACCATTCCCATCAAAAAATTAACATTGAAGGTTGCTTTCTTAGTGGCCATAACCACAGCAAGGAGGGTGGGGGACATACAGGCACTATCAATAAAAGACCCTTACATGATCATTCACCCAGACCGGATAGTCTTCCGACCAGACCCCACATACCTCCCGAAGGTAGCCACGCAATTTCACAGAAGCCAGGATATAGTGTTACCTTCTTTTTCTACAGATCCCAAGAATGAGAAAGAAAGGAAGCTAGCAAGATTGGATGTGAGACAGGCAATTTTAGAATATTTGCAGAGAACTCAACAGTGGAGAAGGTCTAGTCACCTGTTTGTATTATTCGCTGGTAGCAGGAAGGGTTTACAGGCCTCAAAAAACTCCTTGTGTAGATGGATCAAAGAAGTTATTAGGTTAGCCTATAAGAGATCAGGCACTAGTACACCATCAAACATCACAGCACACTCAACACGGTCATTAGCAGCCTCTTGGGCTGAGAGGTCAGGGGCTACATTAGACCAGATATGCAGGGCAGCAACCTGGTCGGGACATTCTACGTTTGTCAAACACTACCGTGTGGAGCAGCTGTCAAGTCAAGATCAAGCTTTTGGACGCAAGGTGCTCCAAGCAGTCATCCCACCCTAAGGTACAGAATAAGTTCTCGCTGGTCTCAGGTGAGCTGTCCTGGAGGATGAGGGGAGAAAGGCCGAGCTACTTACCGGTAGTAGTGTTTCGGCGAAGCCTCCAGGACAGCTGCCTTAGTTCCCAGCCCTAAAAAAAAAAAAAAAAAAAAAAAAAAAAAAAAATGCTAAATTATGGGTGAGCTAAATACTCTTCTAAGAACTAACGGAGGAAGGGGAGAGTTGGTTAAGTAGGCGGGAGCTGCTAGGTTAATTTGATTAATTGGTGCATTGTTTCCACAGGGGAGGGACTCAATAGTAATCTCAGGTGAGCTGTCCTGGAGGCTTCGCCGAAACACTACTACCGGTAAGTAGCTCGGCCTTTTAATATGGTATAAGGGTATGCATATATGGGCTTGTAATTAGTGATGGTCGCAAAACAGAAAATATTGTCACCATATATTATACTATGAAAATATTTGAAACGTTGCAATAACCGGGTCAAGTGAGCAAATGTGTAGGTTTTATCCTCAATAGAACGTTTTTGTTTTAAAACTATAATGGGCGAAAACGGAGAAATGAATTTTTGTACCACCCAAAGAAAGCCTAATTGGTGGCAGAAAAAACGAGCTATAGATCATTTTGTTATACGTAGTGATTTGTTATTGGAGAATAAAAGGTGAAAATTGCTCTGGTCCTTAAGGAGTCATCAGGGAACATTTAATAAAATAAGTGCTACTTACCGGGGGCTTCCTCCTGCCCCAAGCTCCCGGCATGTCCTTCGCCGCAGCTCTCCCCACAGCCATTCGCCGCAGCTCACTCCCGGTCCCTGGCGATGACGTCGAGCCGGCCTCCAGGTCGGCCTGTACTGCGCCTGTGCGAGCGGTGCTGTCAATTACCGCCACGTGGGCCCGAGCGGACTGCGCAGGTGCAGTAGTTCTGCGCCTGCGCAGTCCGCTCGGGCCCATGTGGCGGAGATTGACAGCGCTGCTCGCGCAGTACAGGTCAACCTGGAGGTTGCCCTGACGTCATCGCCGGGGACCGGGAGCAAGCTGCGGCGAACTGCTGCGGGGAGAGCTGCGGCGAGGGACATGCTGGGAGCTTTGGGCTGGAGGAAGCCCCCGGTAAGTAGCACTTATTTTATTAAATGTTCCCTGATGACTCCTTTAAAGAGAACCCGAGGTGTGTTTAACCACTTCGTCCAAAGGTCAGTAGATATACGTCCTCTGGGACTTCATCTAAGCCACAGGTCAGTAGAATCTACTGACCTGTATTGAAGCAGTGCTGTGCAAGTTTGGGCTTGTTCCTGTGCACATTTCTGGCACTATCTGATGCAGGACTAATTGGTGAACAGGAATATAAGTTTCCTGAGCTAATGAGATTGATTTTAACTATTAAAAATACTTTTATTTTCTCATTTCATAGTGAAAAACACACTCTGTAACATTATTTCAGAATCAAATATCTTCACCATAAATTATGACAGGAACATAATCTAAGTTTTGTGATAAGCAGTAAGAATAGCCAAACAAAATTTGTGTTTTTTATCTACAGTAGCACTTTATATTTTTAAACTGGAATTGGTAAAACTGAGAAATACATGTTTTTTCTATTTTTTTCTTTGTTTTCCCATTAAAATTCATAGAAAACAAAATTGTTTGAGGGAAAAAGATGGCATACAATGAAAGCCTAGTTTGTCTTGAAAAAAAACAATATATATTTCATTTCTGTGTCATAAGTAGGGATAAAGTTATTTCTGATTAAATAGGGACATAGCTAAACTGTCAAAACTGCTCTGGTCAATAAGTTGAAAACAAGGTCTGGATGCAAAGTGGTTAAAGAATGTTATCTGCATACAGAGGCTGGATCTGCCTATACAGCCCAGCCTCTGTTGCTATCCCAAACCCCACTAAGGTCCCCCTGCACTCTGCAATCCCTCATAAATCACAGCCCTGCTGTGAGGCTGTGTTTACATCTGTAGTGTCAGTCTCAGCTGCTCCCCTGCCTCCTGCATAGCTCCGGTCCCTGCCCCCGTCCCTTCCCTCCAATCAGCAGGGAGGGAAGGGATGCAGGCGGGGACTGGAGTTCTGCAGGAGGCGGGGAGAGCAGCAGACTGACACTATAGAGATAAACACAGCCAGCTCTGACAAGCTGTTTGTCAGCAGCGTGGCTGTGATTTATGAGGGATTGCAGAGTGCAGGGGGACCTTAGGGGGGTTTGGGATAGCAACAGAGGCTGGGCTGTATAGGCAGATCCAGCCTCTGTATGCAGATAATATTCTTCAAACCCACCTCAGGTTCTCTTTAATGGTGTGAACTGGTTAAATTGCATAATTGTGCATATAAATTTGCATGATTCAGCATCCATTATTTTAAACTCACTTTAAAATTTCTGATCTCATTGACTGTAAACAAGTGGCTAGTGACATAAAGTTAAACAGAGTAATCGAGCAGCTGGGGGTTACCCAAAGCACTAGAAAAGTATGGGGTACTAAGAGACCGAAAAGCTCTCCTACTAAAAAGCAATGCTTGGTGTGATTTTGCCTTGTTAAAACAGTAGGTACTTGCGATAATTCAACTTTAAATAAAATCTGTGGTTACCCACAATGCACCGCTACTGAATATGCAAATTATCTCTATGCCCTTGTAGCCAGGCTTGTATCCAGAACCGCTGGTGTATAGCATGCCTATACCTTAAAGTTTTACACAGCCACATCAATCGTGACATAAAGTTAAATACAAAAAAAAAAGTTTGATAAAATAGATTCAAAAAGGAAGAAGGCTTAAGGTGTCCATACATCTAGCAATGTATGGGTCAGATCAGCCAAGAGACATCTCTCTTTGCCCATACACTGCAGGCCGGTCATGATCGATTTTCAGCATGAAATCTCTCAGGAATCAGCTTAGTGATGCGGCCGATTCTGGACGCTTCCCAAATGTTAATGCCCCCTGTTGCTCATGCATTGTGATCTCAGCAGTCCAACTGAATCGACTCAGTCTGCTTCGCTGTCTCCCATGAGCGCTGCCAACACACAAAGCACCACAATGTGATGGTGCATGCATGCTTCATACACTCGCCTGACGGCACTTGAGGGAGAGGGCGGAATAGACCAGGAGTTGCTTCAGCTGGACAGGTGAGATTTACAATGCATGGGTGGGGACACTTATTTTTGGGACAGCGGACAGGGTCTGTCTTATTTTATTCCCCCCCCCCCCCCCCCCCTCCCCCCCTTGGTCATTGCAATATTGCACGCTGTTACCACCTTGCACCGGGTCGACCGGAAAGAACCGAGATTTTTGTGCTTGCTTAATACATTCGGGATGAATCGTCAGGCATGCTTGTTGTGGCACAGATTTCTATCCGCTTAGAAAAAAATTATTGAATCGGATGGTCAATTGGGCTGCAATATCTGTAGATTTATGGCCAGCTGAAGAATATAGGACTTTTTATTTTTTTTTTTTATTTTTTTTTTTTTGTGTGTGTTTGTTTTTAGATCAGTTAAATAGTTGCATAGTTATCTGGGTTGAAAAAAGACATAAGTCCATCAAGTTCAACCAGAAAATGTGGTACAACACTAGCCTGCGCCCTCGCATATCCTTGTTGATCCAGAGGAAGACGAAAAAAAAACCCTTACAAAACATGGTCCAATCGGCCACAAAAGGGAAAAATTCCTTCCGACTTCCAAATGGAAACCAGATAAAATCCTTGGATCATCACCACCGGGAGCTACCTATTAATTATAGTCATGGATGTCTTTCAAAACAACGAAAGAATCTAAGCCCCCTCCCCCCTCCTTAAATGCAGATACAGAATTTGCCAATACTAATTCCTCTGGTATTGCATTCCACATTTGAACCACTCTTACTGTAAAAGAACCCTTTCCAAAATAATATATAGCGCACACAGTCCGATAATTTCAGGAATTCCTGCTCCTCGGGTAAACACAGTCCTGTATGTTCAGAAACGCCTTCTTCTCAGGTATAACATTGAACACCACCACACCCAAATAGAATACGACTCACCCTCTGCTAAGACCATTACTCTGGTCTTGATACGTACACACATCTGATATTTCTGACAGGGCTGTGGAGTCGGAGTCGTGGAGTCAGGCAATTTTGGGTGCCTGGAGTCGGAGTCGGGAAAAAATGCACCGACTCCGACTCCTAATGAATTTGTAACTGTAATTAAAATAGAAAATATGATAAAATGTTCTATTTCTCAGATATAGTCATTAAAAATAATGTATATATACAGTAATAGCTGTGCTTAGTCCACAAAAATTAAATAAACCAATCAAAATTAGTTACTTGTGCTGCTTCAATAAAGCAGTCCCCGTATTTTTAAGGTCAGATATACATATCTGATTGTGACTGTATATATGATGTGTACACAGGAATCTCTTATATATACTAAATAACATCTATGCTGTAAGAATAAAGCCTGATGTGTAGCTGTGTCACTAATAGAGATGGTCAATGAGATGGAAATAATTCTGCACTGATGCTGATTTATGCAAATGTATGCACTCCCTTTGCTGATGAAATCAAATAATTTGATATGTTGTTAAAATTTGGTTTGGTGACTACAAATTAAAGGGTACCTGAGATGGATGAAAAGTAAAGTTTTATACATACCTGGGGCTTCTTCCAGCCCCCTTCAGGCTAATCAGTCCCTCGCTGTCCTCCACCACCCGGATCTTCTGCTATGAGTCCTGGTAATTCAGCCAGTCAGCTCTGTCCGGCCGCATGCCGCTCCCACAACCAGGAACATTCTGCACCTGCACAATAGTGCTGCGCAGTGTAGTACGCTCCCGGCGGCGTAGTGTGTGCATGCGCACTATGCCCGACTGGCTCAAGTACCTGAACTCATAGCAGAAGATCCAGGTGGCAGAGGAGGACAGCGAGGGACTGATTAGACTGAAGGGGGCTGGAGGAAGCCCCAGGTATGTATAAAACTTTAATTTCATCTGTCTCAGGTTTACTTTGTTACACAGTAGTACTATACTCTACATATGCACTCCCCACAGAGCTGCAGGGAATCCACTGAGAATGCTGTGCACATTAAACACAGAGGTGTTGTCTATCACCCATAAACCTTGTTCAGATTGTGCATGAAGAATGTGTAATAGAGGAAGAATCTCCTCATTCCCCTGCAGAGTACCTGCACATAATTCTTACATGTACCCACAGTTACATTGCCTAGGGCCTGATAGATGTTCTTTGTTCCGGTCTGTACCTTTTACAAGTACTCTTACCAAGGACTAGTTTTAGTCTAAAGGGAATACATATAGTAGTCTACATATCCTTCTCACTTCAGTTGTCTTGTAAACTTCCTAAGCGTTGGCAGTTAAGAGACGAAATTCATGTTACATACTTTTAATCAACAAAATTGTAATATGCAAATTAGAGGAGTCGGAGTCGGTGGAATCCTAAACTGAGGAGTCGGAGTCGGTGGATTTTTGGACCGACTCCACAGCCCTGATTTCTGAACAACTTGACGTTCGAAACCTGTCATTTGAACGACAGTTGGATGTGTGTACATTCAATCGTTAGACAGATAGCAGCAGTTTTGACTGATCCGTTCTGCGGATCCGTGTTTGAACAGTCTTTCAAATGACCTTTAGGTCCGTACATGTGTACAGAAACATTTTCACCGTGATGTTGCGCTCAGTCCCCACTTTCTTGTTTAGGCTGCTGACCATACACAGAGACAAGTCTCAGTCAAGTATATAATGCATGTGAGAGGTGACTGGAGCTGGCGGCGATGTGGTATTGTGATATGTGATATGCTATTACGCAAGTCTATTTTATGCTCCGCAGGTCAGATACCTCGGATATTTTATGATATGCAACACTATCAGCAAATCTTCTGGTGAGCAGGGAAAGCAAGGGGGGGTGTGTGATCCCCCAGTAACCCTGGTGACAGCTACCTATTTCCCTCAGGCAGTGTGTGTTTATGCACAAGGGTGTCACTGATGAGGCAATACTCACTATGAGAAGCTCTGGTTTGTTGTGTTCATATTTTTAAGAATCTCGGATTACAAGAGCTGTTACGGATTTCTGGCGCGGCCATTTGTGTGCATTAATTACGTACATGTGTACAAACGACTTGTTGTTTGAAAGTCTATTACTTTGACACTAGTCGTTTGATCCGTCTTTTGACCTGGTCCATTGTTCCATCCAGTCCATTAACCAGTCAAAAAATATTTAAATTAGCTGTAATTAGCATTTCAAATGTCGTCTGTATGCAAGGAGTCTGAGGGACTCTTTGTTTGAATAAGTCGTTCAAACGTCCGGGTTGAGCGACAATCGGGCATAAAATCAGACGTGTACACACCTATAGTTACACCTTGGGGCTATTCCGAGGTCACCCCCACCTCCTCGAGCAATGTCCGTGCTGCGTGGTGACTTGGTTCACACTGCTGTTTTCCCCTTCACATTACTATTCTGAGCAACCTCCAAATAAAAACTCCTTATAACATATTGTTTTGGTTTGGATTCAACCATAAAATTTTATTGCACCTAAATTCCTTCGGTTAAAAGCAATCATGAGTTTTTCCAAGAGCTCTCCCCCGTATCAATGGCCTCTGGAGGGCTCTCTCGCTATAACTAGGATTTGCACTGCCATCCGCTCATCAGCCGCATCTGCCAGTCTTCCCTTCACTCGAACTTTTTATTTTCCTTTTTAATGAATCCCAAAATGTTATTTGCCTAGCTGCAGCAACTTGGCATTTTTCAACATTGAATTTAATCCGCCATTTATGTGCCCATATAGCCATCCTATCCAGATCCTTCTGCAAGATGTCACTATCTTCCTGAGAGTTAATTCTGCACAATTTTGTATCTGCAAAAAAATAGCAACATTTACTTCCTATTTCATCTACTAGGTCACTAATAATGTGAAGAGTACTGGACCCAGTACTGACCCCTGTGGGACCCCACCACTGCTACCAGTCACCCATTTCGTATATGATCCATTGACCACAACTCTTTGCTTTCTGTCGATTAGGCCCAATTCCTACTAGAGCGTTTTGCCGGCGATTTCGCTTTTGAAAGCGCTATGGGCCCTTCTTACTTGGACGATTTGCGTTAATCGCCAGCAAATGCAAACGCGTAGCCTGCACCATTTTCAGGCGATTTCCAGGCAATCGCGTTTCAGTGCTTTAGAAACGCTAAACGTGATCGCGGGAAAATTGCTGCAGTGTCCAGTGTTTTTTTTTTTTTTTTTCCCCCACGTGAAATCGTGGAAAAATCGCTCCTGCAAAAAGCCGTCGGTAATCACCGGCGTTTTGCGCCTTCAAGTGTGAATGGGGCCTAAGTCAGTATCCACACTAGCATTCACCACCTCATAAAAGCTGAGCATATTGGTCAAAACCAGACTTGGCCTTAGTAAACCCATGTTGATGCTGAGAAATAAGATTATTCGCTATATAGTGTTGTATAGCATCTCTTAAAGGAATCGTCCGGCATTTGTACAAAAATCTGCTTTACTCGCCTGGGGCTTTCTCCAGCCCCTTGCAGCCGACTGTACCGTGCTGTCACCTCTGTTCTCCACCGCTGTCACCGCACGGTGCAGAGGACGACCGCGAGGTCCCCCTTACTGCGCTTGCGTCAAGCGCCGCTGTCAATCACGGCCATGTTGTCCGCAGCTTACTGTGCAGGCGCAGAACTACTGTGCCTGCGCAGTAAGCCACGGTTAACGTGGGCTTGCTTGACGCCGGCGCAGTAAGGGCGACCTCGCGGTCGTCCTCTAAACCGTGCGGTGGCAGCGGCGGAGAGCGGAGGTGACAGCGTGGGACAGTCTGCTGCAAGGGGCTGGAGAAAGCCAGGTGAGTAAAGCAGATTTTTGTAAAAATGCCTGATTCCTTTAAGGTGGCAATACACCTCTCAACTCGGTGGCCGATTGACCATATGATTTGATAATTATTTAGTTGGCTACAAATCGGCCCGATCAACGACTGTACCAATTTCGGTTTAAATCAACCGGACATGCTCCTGGGTGTGTGGCGGTAGCGGCGAGCGATACCTGGACGAATGGAAAGGAACCTCATCGCTTGGTGCCTATCCATCTTCAGAATCCCCCGCTCTTCCATTAGCTGTTTACACACTGCCGCTCAGTGGATCGTTCAGAAACGGCCTTATCAGTCTGCCAACAGCGCTACACACGCGCTACTGTCGGCTGAACGTCCGCCCAGCGGGAGGGTCTGACGGGCCCGTTGTTGACGGAAGTAGTGCCTGTGTACACACCTTTAGCCTGTCTAATTACCTCGTCTAATCACCATTTGTAATTTTATTTCTCACCTGTGTCACTTGACTGCCACGGCAGATAAACTCATTTGAAAGCACAGGAGGTTAATGCTGGGAATACACGGTCCGTTTCTGCCGTGTGTTTCTCCGCTCGATTGTTTTTGCCGCTCGATTCTGCAGTCAATTCTCTTATCTTCCGCTCGTTTTTCTTATCTTTTTCCATTCAATTCTATTAGAAATCGAGCGTAGAAAGAATCGAAAGGGAGATCGAACATGTCATAAATTATCTATTGAACCATCTAATCGCCTAAAAAAATGAACTGTGTATTCCCAGCAAAACCATAAGTACAAATTCTACAATAAAAATGCACTGTTTCTATCAGCTTTAACAATGAAAAAAAATTATGTAGTTGCTTATCTTTTAGAGGGAAGAGGAAGTTCTGAGTGCTGGTCTGCTTTTAAAGGGCCCCAAGCACCACAATCTGAAACAATTTCTCCCTAATGCTAGGTAGACACGATAACATTTTCTAACAGATTTACTGTCAGATTGACTATTTCCAGCATGTCCTATCTGACTTCTGATCAAATTTCCACTCGATTTCCCATAGAAGTGCACGGAAAATCGAATGAAAATCAGATTGTACATGTTGGAAATAGTCGATATGCATTATGTGTCCCTAGGAGGTACGTCGGCTCTTCTCCTATGCTGTAAGCAGAGTTGCACTGGTCCTGCATTCCACCATCGCACCCCACCTGGCTACTTTTGGAAATAATATCCTGGGGAGAACACTGGAGTGCATTGGCAGTATGTATGGCGCTAACTGATGAACGGGGGATTCCGAAGATAGATGGGCACCACATGGTGGGCGACACAGGACAGGTAATGTATAAATCCACGCACATTTATACACTAAGGGGGCAACGGGTGACTCGGCCAATTTCCTGATTGATTTCAGTTTGAAAACATTCGCAATTGGCCTACAGTGTATGGGAAGCCAAGAGATCTCCCTTTAATCAGATTCGATCAGAGAGAGATTTGTCTCTTGGTCGAATCTGCCCCTCATTGCTAGATACTGAGAAGAAACTGTAGGATCTAATACTTAAGATCTAATGCTAGGTACACACCATACAATTTTCTGTTAGATTTTCTGTTATGCTGGGAATACACTGTTCATTTTTAAGCTGATAAGATGGTTCGATAGATAATTTCCGACATGTCCGATCTCACTTTCGATTCTTTGGCTGCCCGTTTTTTGATAGAAGTGAATGGAAAAAGATAAAAACGACAGGAAGATAACAATTGAGAGCTGAATCGAGGAGCAAAAATGATTGAGAGCAGAAACACATGGCAGAAACAAACCGTGTATTCCCAGCATTAGATTTACCTGCCAGATAATTTCCAACATGTTGGAAATTATCTGACCATCTATCTGCCTATCAATTAGGCATTGTTCTACTCAGCAGGAGATAACCAGAAGACAATGCACCAGAGATAATGACCAGTCTCTACCAGTACTTTACAGAAAATAATCTAATGCTGAGCGTACACGGCTAGATAGTTCTTATCAATCGAGCCGCTGATGGCTCGATTGATCAGATCCAACCTGTCCGATCACCGCGGCGGATCGATCCCGCGCTCGATCCCCACGGGCGGACAATAGAAAAAAACAGAGTGGCTGATGAGAAGCACCCGCGGGGACGAGCGGGAATCGATCCGCGCGGACGAGCGGTGACGCGCTGGCTCGATTCCTGCGCATTATCTCACCGTGTATGCCCAGCATAACAGAAACATCTTAACAGAAAATTGTATGATGTGTACTAGGCATAAAATACAAGGAACAAACCACATGAGGTGGATATATTTATTGATTAACAAGTCTTAAGGTGCGTAAACACACGCACTACTAAAGAGAACGACCGGTCCGTCAGACCCTCCCGCTGGGTGGTTGTTCTCCCGACAGTAGTGTGTGTGTGTGTGTGTGTGTGTGTGTATACAGTCTGTCTGTAGACTGATAAGGCTGTTTGTGAACAATCTGGATCGTTCAAAAACAGCCTTATCAGTCTGCAGACAAACTGTACACACACACACACACTACTGTCGGGAGAACGACCGCCCAGCGGGAGCGTCTGATGGACCCGTCCTGTTTTTTTTTCTTTTTTTTTAGTAGTGCGTGTGTACGCAGCTTTAAAGAGAACCTGTAACAAAAAAGGTCCCCTGGGGGGTACTCACCTCGGCAGGGGGAAGCCTCAGGGTCCCAATGAAGGGCTCGACAAGCCGGCAAGGATATATATATATATATATATATATATATATATATATATATATATATATTATCTCTATATCTCTATCTATCTCTCTATCTCTATCTATCTCTCTATCTCTATCTATCTCTCTATCTCTATCTATCTCTCTATCTCTATCTATCTCTCTATCTCTATCTATCTCTCTATCTCTATCTATCTCTATCTATCTATATCTATCTATCTATCTCTATCTATCTATCTCTATCTATCTCTCTATCTCTATCTATCTCTCTATCTCTATCTATCTCTCTATCTCTATCTATGGGCTGGTGCACACCGAGCGGCTTTTTGGGCGTTTTCAGATCCGCTTGCGGCTGCGGATCTGCTTGGTCAATGTATCTCAATGGGGTGGTGCACACCAGAGCGGGGGGCGTTTTGCAGAAACGAAAAATGCCTGGGTGAGGCATTTTTTGGATTGCGGGTGCGTTTCTGCCTCAATGTTAAGTATAGGAAAAACGCAAACCGCTCTGAAAAACGGCACTTCAGAGCGGTTTTGCAGGCGTTTTTGTTACAGAAGCTGTTCAGTAACAGCTTTACTGTAACAATATATGAAATCTACTATACTGAAAACCGCAGCAGCAATCCGCAAAACGCTAGCAAAACGCCTCATAAAAATAAAAAAAAGCGTTTGAAAATCTGCTAGCATTTTGCGGATCTGCTTGCGGTTTTTGGTGTGCACCAGCCCTAACTCTCTATCTCTATCTATCTCTCTATCTCTATCTATCTCTCTATCTCTATCTATCTCTCTATCTCTATCTATCTCTATCTATCTATCTCTATCTATCTATCTATCTATCTATCTCTATCTATCTATCTATCTCTATCTATCTATCTATCTCTATCTATCTATCTCTATCTATCTATCTCTATCTATCTATCTCTATCTATCTCTATCTATCTCTATCTATCTATCTCTCTCTATCTCTATCTATCTCTCTATCTCTATCTATCTCTCTATCTCTATCTATCTCTCTATCTCTATCTATCTCTCTATCTCTATCTATCTCTCTATCTCTATCTATCTATCTCTATCTATCTCTATCTATCTCTATCTATCTCTATCTATCTCTATCTATCTCTATCTATCTCTCTATCTCTATCTATCTCTATCTATCTCTATCTATCTCTCTATCTCTATCTATCTCTCTATCTCTATCTATCTCTCTATCTCTATCTATCTCTCTATCTCTATCTATCTCTTCCCTGGCTCTAGCGGGGGCACTGTTGCGGCTCTCCGCGTGGAGATAGGCGAAAATAGCCGATCTCTGTCGGGGCCGCTCTACTACGCAGGCGCAGGAGACATGCGCCTGCACAGTAGAGTGGCCCGACAGCGATTGGCTATTTCCGCCTATCTCCGAGCGGAGAGCAGATCCTGCGCTGGAGCCGGGGAGGTAAATATTTACATCCACGCCGTTCCGGGAGGATTTTCGCCGCCGCCGTGGGACACAGGAGGACAGGAAGTCTCAATAGGATCCGGTGGCTTCCCCCACCCGAGGGGAGTACCCCCCAGGGGAACTTTTTTCTCATTACAGGTTTTCTTTAAGTGCATCAATAAAATATATCTTCCTCATGTAGTTGTATTTTAGATTAAATATTTTAGGCTTCTCCTACAGTTTCTTCTCAGTATTAGCCTAACCTTTTGGGGTATAGTATTGTGTTTTCAATAATCTTAGAGCAACCGACCAGCGTCTGCTCCGCAAACCTGAGTTACCGAACGGGAACAGTTTAATTTCTCATAAGCTCTGATGGTGGTTGCAGGAGTGCAACTCGCCCTTGTGAGTATAACTTACTACATTACTCAAACCACACTTATCCAAACAATGCACCATTGGGCTCCTGGTCTCTCTCATTGCAGAATCTTGGAGGTTAACTCCTTTAACCACCAAGTTGTCACACAATCATTGCCAAATGTATGGAAACCTTTAGGAATCCCAAATAATTTGCACAAAACTGATGTTAAAGGACAGCTGAAGGAAGAGGGATATGGAGGCTGCCATATTAAATTCTTTTTAAAGAGGGATTGTCAGCCACAAAATAAAATTCAATTTACCCATTGCACGGTGTTCATTATGCAGCCTGGAACCTCCCCCTGCATTGCAAGCACGCCAATCTATTCAGAAATGTTTCTGCTGTAATAAATCTCAGCCAGCCTGGCTCTATTACTGCCATCGCTGACTAGAGGGAAGCGTGTCCTCACCCCTCCCACATTCCTGCTCCTCATTGATTGGCCAAGGTAAGTTCAGTGCTGCGGAAAAACTATCTACAGTGCTGCCCATAATTAATCATACCCCTGGCAAATTTTGACTTAGTTACTTCTATTCGTCATTTTTTGACGGGAAAGGACATAGTGTCTCCCAAAAGATAAGATGTACAAGAGCGTTCTTATTGTGGGGAAAAAAAATTCTCAGCTTTTATTTACATTTGAGCAAAAAGTGATCAGTCAAATTATTTATAGCCCTCCCAATAATCAATAGAAAAGCCTTTATTGGCTATTACAACAATCAAACGCTTCCTATAATTGCAGACCAGCTTTTGCATGTCTCCACAGGTATTTTTGCCCATTCATCTTTAGCAATGAGCTCCAAATATTTTAGGTTGGAGGGTCTTCTTGCCATCACCCTGATCTTTAACTCACTCCACAGATTCTCAATTGGATTCATTTTTTTTTTTTTTTTTATGCCAAATGAAGGAAACCTCATTGTGACCAAACAATTCAATTTTTGTTTCATCTGACCATAACGCAGAAGACCAGAAGTCGTCTTCTTTGTCCAGATGGGCATTTGCAAAGGCCAAGTGTGCTTTTATGCGTCTTATCTGGAGAGGTGGTGTCCTCCTTTTTGTCTGCACCTGTGGAACCCAGCAGTGAGCAGTATCTGTTGGATTTTTAGACATTGCCACCAGCAGAGCCCAGATTCACCAGGGTAACCTTGGTGGTGATCCTTGGATTTTTTTTCACCTCTCTCACTATCCTCTTAGCCAGCACAGGTGTCACTTTTGGCTGCTGAACACATCCTCTGAGATTTTCCACAGTGCGGAACATCTTGTATTTTTTTAATAATACTTTGCACTGTAGCTACTGGAACTTGAAAACATTTAGAAATGACCTTGTAGCCCTTTCCTGACTTGTGAGCTGCCACAATGCGCAGCCGCAGGTCCTCACTGAGCTCCTTAGTCTTAGCCATGACTGTCCACAAACCAACTGCAGAGAGCTGCTGTTTTCACCTGTTGATTAAAACAGCTGTTCCAAATTAATCAGGGTAATTAGGATGCTTTAGAACAGCTTAAAGAGACTCCGTAACAAAAATTGCATCCTGTTTTTTATCATCCTACAACTTCCAAAAGCTATTCTAATGTGTTCTGGCTTACTGCAACACGTTCTACTATCACCATCTCTGTAATAAATCAACTTATCTCTCTCTTGTCAGACTTGTCAGCCTGTGTCTGGAAGGCTGCCAAGTTCTTCAGTGTTGTGGTTCTGTGATGCATCTCCCCTTTCCTGGCCCCTCTATGCACACTGCCTGTGTATTATTTAGATTAGGACAGCTTCTCTCTTCTCTCTTATCTTTTACACGCTAGATAAATCCTCCTCTGAGCTGGCTGGGCTTTCACATACTGAGGAATTACATACAGGCAGAGCTGTCTGCACTCTGCAGGAAGAAACAGCCTGACACTTCAGTGGAAGATAGCTGCAGGGGGAAAGAAACTCACAAATGATCTCTTGAGATTCAAAAGGAAGGGTGTATACAGCCTGCTTGTGTATGAATGTATTTTCTATGTGTGGACATACTGTACATCAACCTACTTCCTGTTTTGGTGGCCATTTTGTTTGTTTATAAACAAACTTTTAAAAACTGTTTTTAACCACTTTTAATGCGGCGAGGAGCGGCGAAATTGTGACAGAGGGTAATAGGAGATGTCCCCTAACGCACTGGTATGTTTACTTTTGTGTGATTTTAACAATACAGATTCTCTTTAAACTATTTGTGGGAAAATCCAAAAGTCTATACTATTCCAGACTGTGACAGTTTGTGAAAGATATGAATAATTTTGTACTGGACACTTTTCGCTCAAATGTAAATAAAAGCTGAGAAACTCCCCCCCCCCCCCCACACACACACAATAATGCCTCTTGTGCATCGTCTTATCTTATGGGAGACACGTATGTCATTTCCTGGCAAAAAATTACTTGCTGGTTGAATAAAAGTAACTTTAAGTTAAAATTTGCCAGGGGTATGAATAATTATGGACAGCACTGTATGCCTGTGCTCTCATGTATTTACAAAGCAAGCTAACTGACAGTTCTGATTCTAGGAGAAAAAAAAATAAGGGAGGTAATGACATCAGGATTGGTTTCAGTCAGAGAGAATCAAGATGGCAAATGCCAGGAACAGAAATCTCTTTACAACATAAAATTCACTTGGACAGTACAATAGATCTGTTATGTAAGTAGAACAAGTTGTCCCATGTACTTATACGTGTTGTTTTATTTTTTTCCCTGGCATAGTATGCATGGCTGTGGAGTCAGTCGAGGAGTCGGGGCAATTTTTGGGTACCTGGAGTCGGGAGAAAATGCACAGACTCTGACTCGTAATGAGTTTAAACTGTACTTAAAGGAGTTATTAGGGAAAATGCTAATATAAGTGCTACTTACCGAGGGCTTCCTCCAGCCCCAAGCTCCCAGAAAGTCCCTCGCCGCAGCTATCCCCACAGCCGTTCGCCGCAGCGGCGCTGTCAATGTTTACCACCAATCTCTTACCACGTGGGCCGGAGCGGAATGCGCAGGCGCAGAACTACTGCGCCTGAGCAATCCGCTCCGGCCCACGTGGTGGTGATTGACAGCGCCGCTAGCGCAGG